>NC_081411.1:672680907-672712719 GCF_030272615.1 Cryptomeria japonica | reverse complement strand
TCCAGGATAGGATTTCCATTGAGGAGATGGGTCTTACACATGTGCTATTTGTGCCTGAGTTTTGGGCAAACATGGGTTTGCTGACTGCGTTGGCTGAGAGATGGCACTCTGAGACGTGCACGTTTCATCTGCCGATGGGTGAGATGACAGTGACACTGGAGGATGTTTACAGGATTTTGCATATTCCGATCGATGGAGAGTTGATTCCATACGATCGAGATGGTGACAGGGAGGCACTGAGACGGGTATTCCAGGATCCCGGGTTGGAGATGCGAGTAGGTCACGTAGCCTGGGATACCATGACTGCCACAGGTTTAGCTTTGCCAGCGGTTATTGGAGGAGCTATCAGTGGTTACTTATGTCCGGACAGAGCCACACGGGGATTGGCAGTTGGCTGGGGAGGGGCATTGGAGACGCTGATGATAGAGCACACCAGATATGCATGGGGGCCATGCGTCTTGGCACATTTGTACTATGAGCTGCATCAGTTTGTGTATCACGAATCAGTGGGCTTGGGCTATGGAGTGACTCTCCTTCAGGTGTGGGCATATGAGCACCTTCCCATCACACGGCCTATTCACTTCAGAGGCAGAGGGCATGGATGGAGTTTCGTGCATTTGTACGATATGATTACATCACAGCCTCGGATTGGTCGACTAGAGCATTGGAGGCGCATCATAGATGACATTGACATGGTTATCTGGAGGCCGTACCTGGGGTGCGAGGAGTGGGATGACGACGTATTGGAGCTACCCTATGCATTCAGGAGCAGGTATCTGATTGGGCGGACACCCTATATTCTGGAGAGGCAGCTTGTAGACAGGGTATGCAGGCAATTTGGCTGTATTCAGTGGATGCCACGAGGCTTGGGCATGTATGCCCGTATAGTCAGAGATCAGGTACAGTTCGGGCCGCTTCTATCATATGATCAGGCCGTGACACAGCTGGCGGAGATGATGCCATTACCATGGGACATGTGGCCAGAGGTAGAGGATGCAGGGATGGACGCAGAGTACTCTGTGTATTGGGCAGAGCATCCGTTTCCTAGATTGACAGATCCGGGAGAGCTGTTGAAGGGAGAGGCCGGGGGGGATGATGATGATGATGGTGGAGGAGATGGAGGCAGGGGCAGATGGAGGCAGAGAGGAGTGGTGGGGGAGAGGCGAGTAGCACCCCGGAGGGAGGGAGGACAGGAGAGAGCAGCTCAGGGGGTGAGAGGTCGAGGTGGATTGCCCCTACAGGTGCCAGCAGCACAGGGTCTTAGAGCACAGGGACCTAGACAGGTGTAGGGACAGGGACAGATACAGGCACAGGTACCTATTCAGGCACCTAGACAGGTGCAGGCAGAGGCACAGGGACAGGCACCTGTAGAGGAGGAGCTACAGGCAGAGGCTGAGGGCGGAGATCCTGAGGAGGATGAGCTGTTGGAGCTGCGAGAGATCTGTCAGGGCCAGGCAGATGAGATTGAGGATTTGGTGCGGGAGAGGGATCACCTCAGGATCGGGCTCAAGGACATAGAGCGGGAGAGGGACCAGGCCATCCATAGATATACTAAGGCCGAGACAGCTCTGAGGGCAGGGAGGCAGGCAGCAGAGGATGTAGGGGTAGGCTACGCATATGTGCTGCGAGCCGGAGAGGAGATCGCCTATTGGAGGGATCTGTACTATGGTGTCGTGCCAGCGGATTAGCGGGTGAAGAGCTTCCATAGATCGTCGGGCACAGCGACGGCTACGGGAGGGAGTCGTAGGAGGCAGGCATCCAGTGGTGGGGTCATGGGTCCTCCACCACCACCAGAGAGACAGGGGGATCCTGGAGCGGGACCATCTATAGCTTAGACTCCGTCGAGGCCAGGCGGCTCTGAGGGAGGGAGTTCATCATAGCCATAGTGGGCTCCCCATTGTATCAGTATATGTACCATTTTTGTATTGTAGACACCTACGGGTGATTTTGTAGCCATATGATTCTTTTGACATCATTGTATCATGACACATTTGATTATATATGAGAGATGATCCATTTTTGTGGCAGCTATATGCATGTGTACCTTATGTGATGAAATGTTCTTATGTGATGCATGTTTTATGATATGGATGCTTATATGATGCAATGCAATGTATTTTTGTTCTTTTATGTTGTATATGTGATGCATGATGCAAATGTGAATGTATGTAATGAATATGATAATGCAAATGATCATTTACATAATGAAAATGTGAGATGTGCTAACATATGTTGTGTGCAGGATGTGATGCAATTGTGATATCTATATGTATGTATGAAATGCTTATATGTGGTGATGCAGGTGTAACTATATGAAATGCAAATGTTTTTGGTGTGTCATCATACTCAGTCATGTGATAGCGGGCTACGCGGACTCGAGAAGGATGATGGAAGTCAATCAAGAGAGGGGGATGAAAGACAGAAGATATGAACGTGAAAGAGCTTCTTGTGCGTTATCATCATTGAGCTTTATTATGGCAGAATAGGTTATGACAATCAAGGCATTTGTTCGGCCCAGAAATTCATTGTACCTATTTGCATGGAGATAAGACAGTCACAAACAAGGAATGCCCCAGTTCATACTAGACTCACAGTGTCCTCATATCCTTGGACAAGTCATAGCATTACTAAAAGACAATCCACATACAGCAAATGCAAATAGGTGACGATACCCCATCCTCGCCTTTCTAGTCAAAGACATCCTGGAGATAGAATCTCTAGTCAAAGATATCCTGGAAAAGCTAAAAGACATGTCACCAAAAGATAAAATCAAAAGAAAACCAAGACTCGACACCAACATCCACTGTAGTCCTCAAGTTTAGTGTCTCTTGTCACTTGTATAAGTCATGTTTGATTGTGGTCACAATGTTCACTTTCACAAAAAGGAGAGATAGCACTGAACCATATGTTGTCTGAGTCTGTTGAAAGATTTGATTTTGTTGAAGCTCATTGTTGCTGTTGTGTCTCATCTGAAACTGACTGAATCCATGAAACTGATACTTTTATTGCGGAGAAGATGGAACTTTATTGTGGATCTGGCGATGCAGATGTTGCTCTATTGCGGATTGTGTGCGGATAGACTTGAAGGAAACTGGAAGAAACTGTACTCCTCGAAACATGTGATGTTCTCAGTTCCACACCCATCACTAGACGTAGGATTTTGCCTTAGCCACAGATAGGATCTGATTTATTATGGATGGAAAGGGAGTGAAAAGGGAGGTTTATGGATGGCTAACCAATCTTAGGTAGATCAATAACAAGCCATGATGAGAATGGGTAAGTTTATTGTGAACGAATTGGTTGTGAGTGTGTGCAAAGTGAAAGGATGAAAGAGAATCCTGAAGGAGGAAGGAGCAAAGTCTCTACGCATGGCGCTGGTGACCCAGTTTTCACCATGGTACTTGCCCAGGGCACCACCGAAGTGGTTTTCACCATTGGACGAAATTATTTCTCTTTACTTTTTCAATTTTTCAATTTTTTTGTTGTCACAAGGCACCTGTTTGCCAGGTTTTCACCAAGTAACGATTTTTTTGTTTTATAATTTTTTGTATTTTTGCGATTTTTTGATTTTTTTTGTATTTTTGAATTAGGATGTTCCGAAGAGCTTATGTGTAGAACCTGCGAAGGTGCATGCTGTTGATAGGATCCTCCAAGGATTCACCTTCTGTAGTTGAGAGCTGATATGCCCCAGATCCATATACTGCTGTGATGATGTAAGGACCAAGCCAGTTTGGTTCGAACTTGCCCTTCTTATCTCTGTCTTGCTGATTCTTGGGGTTCTCTCTGAGGACTAAGTCACCTACCTCAAATGTGCGAGGCTTGACTTTGTGATTGTAACTACGACTCATTCTTTGTTGGTAAGCCTTGAGATGATTAAAAGCAGTGTGTCGTTGTTCCTCTAGCAGTTCTAGTTCTTGTAAGCGAGAGACCCTGTAGTCTTCGTCGTTGATTATGTTTCTTAAGGAGACCCGTAAAGAAGGTAGCTCGACCTCAATAGGCAAGATAGCTTCAGCGTCGTAGACAAGTGAGTAGGGTGTAGCTCCTGTAGGTGTGCGGACACTGGTACGATAGGCCCAAAGTGCGAGATTGAGTTGGACATGCCAATTACGGCCAGCATCGTCGACTGTCTTTTTAAGGATTTTGAGAATTGTTTTATTAGACGCCTCAGCTTGGCCATTACCTTGAGGGTAATATGGTGTGGAGAAACGATGGGAGATATGGAAGCACTCACAGAGTTCACGAACATCCTGATTTTTGAAAGGACGCCCGTTATCAGTAATAATGGAAGTAGGAATTCCGTATCGGCAAATGATGTAATTCAGGATGAAGGTAGCGATTTGTTTCCCAGTAACTTGTGTGAGAGGCACGGCTTCAATCCACTTTGTGAAATACTCTGTGGCTGTGATAATGAATTTATGACCATTAGAAGAAGGAGGGTGAATCTTGCCTATGAGATCGAGTCCCCACTGACAAAAGGGCCAAGGAGATGCAAGTGGTTGTAGTTCCTGTGCTGGTGCATGTATGAGGTCTCCATGAATTTGACACTGCTTACACTTCTTAACAAACTGATATGCATCTTTTTCCATAGTAGGCCAGTAGTATCCAGTCCTGATGAGTTTCTTGGCCAAGGTAGGACCACTAGTATGCGGACCACATATCCCTTCGTGCACTTCTCGTAACGCAATCTGAGCTTCATCATTCTCTAAACATCTAAGAAGGGTGCCATCTAGACCTCATCGGTATAGGATATCAGCTAGGATAACGTATCGGGAGGATTGGCGAATGAAAGTGCGGCGTTGGTTGTTCGATAGATCGGGAGGTAAGATATTATCGTGAAGGTATGTGAATATGGAACCATATAACTGGGATTCAGGACCAACAACACATATCATTTCCATAGGAGTGATCTCATATGACGGAATCAGCAGGTTGTCTACCAGGAATTCATAGCAGGTCTCATTTTGCGGTAGATCAATGAGCGAAGCAATTGTAGCCATGGCATCTGTAGCACGATTCTGTTCTCTTGGTATCTGCTCAAACTCTATCTTTGCAAAGTGCTATTTCAGATCATCTACCAGTTGTTTGTAAGGCATTAGCTTTTCATCTTTTGTTTGATAATCATCAGTTACTTGACGGATGACAAGTTGAGAATCCCCAAAAACACGAAGTTCTTGGATCTTCCATTGAACTGTAATTCTTAGCCCAGTTGTTAATGCCTCGTATTCTGCTATATTGTTAGTGCAAGGAAATGATAAGCGGTATGACTTTGGTATAGAATCACCTTGGGGAGTTATAAAGAGTATACCTGCTCCTGCCCCGTGCTGTGTGTATGAGCCGTCAAAATATAATTGCCATGGCTTTGCAGGTGATATTGTTAGAATGGACTCATCTAGAAATTCTAACTGTAGGGGAACATCATCTATCATGGGAGCATCTGCCAGTTGATCTGCAATTGCTTGTCCTTTTATAGCTTTTCTGTCTACGTATTCAATGTCGAATTCACTCAAAATCATTACCCACTTGGCCAGCCGCCCAGTAAGTGTAGCTTTGTTGAGAAGATATTTTAGTGGATCAATTCTGGCAATCAACTTAATCTTGTGAGTGAGCATATAATGTCGTAACTTCTGTGAAGAAAAGACCACAGCGAGACATGCACGCTCGATTGGTGTGTAGTTTAGCTCATATCCCACCAATGTGCGACTGATATAGTAGACTACTTTTTCCTTGCCGTCAGGTATTTGCTATGCTAGGAGTGCCCCCAGTGCTGTTGGAGTAGCTAATATGTAAAGTAGCAATGGTTGATCTGGAATTGGTGGCATCAAAACTGGTGGGTTTAAAAGATAGTCTTTGAGCGCCTGAAAAGCCTGTTGACAATTTTCATCCCATTTGAACTTGATGTTTTTGTGTAGCAGGTGCTGGAAAGGATTACACTTATCTGCAAGTTGTGCTATGAATCTTCGTATGGACTGGAGTCTCCCTTGTAAAGATCAAAGTTGATTGATATTCTTGGGTGGCGGCATGTCCAATATAGCCTTGACCTTTGCTGGATCAGCTTCTATTCCTCTTTTAGACACAATGAATCCTAGGAGTTTCCCAGAGGTTACTCCAAAGACACATTTCTTTGGGTTTAATCTTACCTTGTACTTTTCCAACCGATCAAAAGCAACTGAAAGTATGTCCAAGTGTGTATTTCTGTCTATTGATTTAACCAAAAGGTCGTCAACATAATCTTCCACTGTTACATGCATGAGATCATGAAAGATAGTGGTCATCGCTCTTTGATAAGTGGCGCCTGCATTTTTCAGCCCAAAGGGCATGACATTCCAGCAGAAGGTTCCCCATGGACAAGTGAATGATGTTTTATGTTGATCTTCAGGTGCAATCCTGATCTGATTATATCCAGAAAATCCATCCATTAAAGATAACATTTCATGGCCTGCTGTGAGATCAACGATCAAGTCAATGTTTGGTAATGGGAAATCGTCCTTTGGACAAGCCTTGTTGATATCTCTGAAGTCTGTACATATTCGGATGCTGCGATCTGGTTTGCTGACAGGTACCAAATTGGAGATCCATTCAGGGTAATCAATTGGGCGTATGAATCCGACATCAAGTAACTTTTCCAGTTCTGCCTTAACTAGCAATGCCACTTGTGGATGCATTTTCCTTAATTTCTGCTTTACTGGTTTTGCCCCCGGTTTGACTGTTAAATGATGCATTACCAAATCCGGGTCTAGCCCAGGCATATCAGTGTATGACCATGCGAAATTGATTTGTCATTCCTTAAAGAAGCTTATGAATCTTGCTTTCTCGGCCTCTGTCAATGATTGAGCCAAAAATATGTTATGTGGAACCTCTGCTATGCCAATGTTTGTCTTTATAGTCTCCTCTACCAACATGGATGATTTTTCCTCGTATGATGCTGGGAGAATGTCGAGTCTTCCATCTTCGGGCACCTCAGAGAGGTTTTCACCCTCAGATACGTCCTTTCTTTTTACTTTTTTGGAGTCAGATAGCGCCATAGTGTGGTTTTCGCCATAAGATCCTTGTTTTGTTCTTATTTTCACATTTTGCGACTGGAAGGCCTGACACCCTCACCAAAGTATGCCATGTTATTAAGCTCTATGGCGTATCCTGCTTTGTGGTCTCCAGGAGGAAGATCATCGCGAATGCCAAGATAGTCGACAATAGCTTCGTCATTTTGAAATGTATCAAACTGTGTTGGTCCGTCATGATCCCAGTCAATGAGTTGAGGATGAACAAGGGGAAGGTCATTAGTGCTTTCAGGATTTGCTGGACGAAGAGTGAAGATGTGGTTATATTCAGGTATGTCAAGGTAATCGTCGAGGTCATCGATGGCACTCTCCTCATCAGTTTCGATCGTGAGTGAGTCCAAATTATCATCACTAGTAGCACCCTCAGGGACAGGTGTCCTCATCCTATGTGATTTTGACCTAGGACCTTGAAATGAGGCTTGTGCGGGATCCCTATGGGTTGGTTCTTGACCAACTCTGAACTTTTTGTAAAATTCTTCCTCCTCTGTGGGTTCATCTAGCTCTCTGAATGTTTCAGTGAGCTCATAGTCACTGGAGGATTTGTCTGAACCCCATTCCCACTCATTGGAGTCTGTGGAATAGTAATCCTCTTGTTGAACTTCAGCAACTTTGATTCGCCATACCTCTTTTGTTCTTTTATTATGTAGTCTGGGATTCAGAAAACCAAGCCCCTTGGAGCATTCCCTTCTTGTAGTTAGCTCAGGTTGTAAGGGCTCCATGACACCTTCTTTGCGTAGTCCGAGAGGGCTTTTTCCATCATACCCGAATCTTTGCAAAATTTTGAATCCTTTGCCATAGTTCTCACAGGGTATAATAATCTGATCATGTATGTCCTCTTCAACGTCCTTATAGAGCATTTTATATAAATTTTCTTCTTCTAGTTCACCCCATTTTTGAAAGATGGTAGGATCCCATTTGAGCATCATGATGGAGATTTGCTTGTTAGGATGTGGCCTCCCATATTCCTTGGGAGAGCTCATGACTTGTCGTAAAAACATTGTCTGATTCAGAGTGTATTCTCCCATGCCTTTGTCTTGAAACTTGCCTCTAAGTTCACCTTGTTTGGATGTTGAGGGCTTTAATGACTCAGGATCAATGTACGCCGAAGAAGGAGTAGCCTCACGATTGCTGGGGATGATAGTCTCAGTATGTGATCTCAAGTTATTACAATATATGAATGGATTTGGATCACCATTGACCGTTACCTCGACTCCATTATGAGGAAACTTTATGCATTGATGGTATGTTGATGGGACTGCCCTCATTTCATGAATCCACGGACGTCCTAGCAATATGTTATACGTGAGATCTAGATCTAGGACTTGACAAACCACATCCTTTGTGACTGGCCCTATTCTTAATGGTAAGGTGACCGTGCCCTTGGATGAGCGCTCTTCATCATCATAAGCCTTAATGGTGATTTGGTTTGTAGCATTCACAGCCTTGTCAGAATATCCCAATTGTCTTATGGTACTCAAGGTACAAATATTTAGACCTGCTCCTCCATCTATCAGGACTCGCTTTATTCGGTGTTTATGTATGAAGGCTTCAACGTGTAAAGGTGCATTATGTGGCTGACTTATGGAGGCGTCATCGGCTTCTGTGAATGTGAGCGAGTGTGGAACGGATAGGTATCCCACCATGGCTTGAAACTGGTCCACGTTCAGATCAGTAGGGATGGCAGTATCTCTCAAGATTTTGTCAAGGATAGCTTTATGTGCAGGAGATATGCGTAAGAGCTCAAGAATAGAGATGAGTGCAGGTGTCTTCCCTAGTTGTTCTACAAGGTTGTACTCAGGCTTGGTTGATGAAAGATTGGTATTCTTAGTGGAGGTACCTGGCAATGTAATCTTACCTCGACGAGTTGTAACATGATATTCAGAGGTAGATGCGGACAAAGATCCCACACCTTTTAGGACAATTTTGGGTCTCTGAGAAGGATTCTCAGGATTTTTGTTTTTGATAGTAATGGTAGAGATATGATTGTCCATTGAGATGTGATTGATAGTAGAATCATAATTGTAAGGTGCTCTAGTGTAATTGGCTTGATCATCTATGACTTTTCCTTTTCCTTTGTCATGTTTTGGGAATGGTTCCTTAAACACCTCATGCTCTTGGTTAGATGAATGTCCCTCAATCTCAATATCTCCTCTGTCAATGAGATCTTGTACAATGTTTTTCAATCGATGGCAATTACTTGTCTTGTGACCCTTGCTCTTATGAAATTCTCAAAACTCATCATCATTCCACCAATTTGGTTTTACCTTTGGTTCATATGGAGGAAAATCTGGGACCGTAATCACTTTGTTTGCTACAAGCTTTTTGAATACTGATTCAAGTGGTTCTCCCAATGGAGTGTACTTCCTTCGTGGTCTAGAAGTTGTTTGATTGTTCACTTGATTATTGGTAGAATTTGATCCAGAAAAGATGAACTTTGGTCTCACTGTGTTGGCATCAACAACACCATCATTAACCGTGTTCTTGTTCTTGTTCCAAAATTTTGGTTTGTCCTTTCCTTTGAAGTCCTCTTTGTTTTCTTTGAATAGCTTGATAACTCCTTGTTCAATTAAGACTTTTTCTGATGCTAGGCCCTTTTCAATGACATCCTTGAATGTAGACAAACAAGCTTTCCTGAGATCATAGCCAATAGCTTTATTAACGTTTTGTGTGAACATCTCTACCATTTGTTTTTGCGGGATTTCGCAAGAGCATCTGCTAGCTAAGTTTCTCCATCTTTGTAAAAATGTTGCGAAAGATTCTCCTTCCTTTTGTTTCGTATTGCACAAGGTAGTAACTGAGACATCTGTTTCAATGTTGTAAGAGAAATGTTGAATGAATGCTTCTGCCAAGTCGCCCCATGACTTAATACCGGGAGGTAATTGAGAAAACCATTCCATAGCTTGATCGCCTAAGCTCTGTGGGAACAACCTCATCAAGTATGTTTCTTCTGCCGCTACCTCAATGCAAGCTGTGAAGAATTGTCTTATGTGTGCCTTGGGGTCTCCTCTCCCTCTATATTTGTCAAATTTTGGCGTTACAAAGTGTGGAGGAAATGGAGGCATTGGAATGCTCTTATCGAAGGGATAAGGGCATATATCTCTCATAGTGTATGTAGGTTTTGGTGTACTCATGTCCTCCATTTTCTTTTGTAGATCTCTAATTTGTTGCTCCAAATTATTCTTGGGAGGAGATGGATTTCTTGTAGCATACCCCATGTTTGAAACACCTATTTGAGGAGGAGCTTGTTGCATGTATGGATGATACTGATCGTAGACATGTCCATATGGAGGTCTATATTGTTGCGAGATATATGGAGCACTTGGCATAACTTCTTGTTGAGGGACCCCATATCTATTTTGTGTGTATAAACCATATTCAATAGGCCTTTCATTTTCCATTGTGTTGCCCCCAATTTTGACATGAGGTCTCCTTGTGTCAAAATTTTGAGGATGTCCTTGAGTATCCATTTGTCTTGATTGACCCATATCTTGAGCATGTGTTGGAGCATAAGGCCTCCATGATGGTCTTTGAGTGTAAGTATCATATGTTTGAGCTTGTGTATGTGGGATTGCTGGTTTTTGAAGCAAAGCTGATGGTGACTCCGGCATCATATTATTTGGTCCTCTATTTCCTCCACTATTTGGTCTCCTTTGATCCATGTTAGGTTGAGTTTGTTGTGAGGGTCGACTTTCCATAAGTTGAGATAAGTCAAAATCATGTGGTATTTTAGCTCCACTTTGTGCCATCATGTTTAAAAAGTATTGACGATCTCTCCTCATTATCTCTTCAACCAATCTATTGAATTGAGGATCCATTATGGATTCTTGTATCTCTGCTGATAGTATTGAAGAGTTGTCCACTGTGTCATTGTGTGTAGCATTGTTGTTTGTAGTGTTTCGCTCTCCACATTTGGATTGTGTCTATAAACATTCATGTCTGGTAATGTAGTGTGCTCAGGATTGTAGAATAGATCATTGTCATACTCATAAGAACTCATGTTTACGGATTCTTGAGCTTCTTTAGCTATTCTCCTAGATTTTTGAAGGCGGGTTTCAACCATGAACTAGGTGTTAGACCAAGATGAGAGACTAGATGAAAAATGACAAGAGTATGGAAGACCCAGAGTTGTATGGAGTGTAAATGAATCTTGAGGTGTACTTGCAGTGTCCAAAGTGTAAGACCAAGTATGTAAGTAGTAGAGTAGGTGTGACTTCCAAAGAGAGGATAGTTTCTCTTGATGAGGTAAGTTGACCTTGACCCTAAGTAAGACCAAATGAGACCCAAAGGTAAGAAACCTTGATGAGGGACCACTTAGCAAAGTGTAGTAGTATGTAGTGTGTTGACAAAGTATGATGAGGACAAGCAAGTGACCTTTTGACTCAAGTTTAGACAAGTATGAATGTAAAATGAGATGTGAAGCAATGATGGACTGTATGAAACCTTAGAACAGGCTGAATGCTAGATGAAACCTGAAGAGACAACCTAAGAATCTCAAGTATGCCGAAACTGATTTTCTTTGTTTGCTTGACTGTTAAAGTTTTCAAATCCTGACACAGACGCCTCTGTATACTTCACAGATGCAGTTCCAAGACACAGACGCTACTCTGTTTTACGCAGACGCGGACAAAAACACAGACGCTATTCTGTACTTCATAGACGTGCTTATCTGACACAGATGCATTTCTGTAACCTTAGTGCAATTTTTCCTATCTGTGAAGTTGTTTTGTTGTGACCAAATCTGATTGTTCGACTGTTTTTCGTGACAAGAGGACACAATGTTGATGACTCAATGTTTGCAAACTGTTTAGACTCCAAAAGTGTGTTGTTTGATGTAAAATTTTTTTGCATACACTTGAAGACACAAAAGACACAATGTTTTACTGTTTTGTCTTGAATGTTTGAGTGTTTAGCATAAGACAAGCACAAATCTTAGGGCTGGCCAAGACAATAGTTGTTGATCCCACATAGGGTTTTACCCCCGAGGCTATGCTATTCAGAGCAGATACTTAGATGCTTGACCTCACTGGCTCCACCCTCGGCACTCACTTCTTGGGTCAGCCAAGCATCAGTCCCCATGAAAACTCCCCATGGCGAACTTTGTATCTCTACTAAGAACCATATGTGTGTGGGCCGCTACCAGAGGTCCGACCTCCTGCCTCAACAACTAGAAGGATTTGGGCATCTAAAACAAAGGGGTGCTAGTAAGGGCATCCGCTCGTGTGGCCATACATGCGGCACTTTCAGCTCTGTAAATACAGAAGGCTCCCAGCCGGTAGGGGTTACGCCCTACAAATGATCAAATAAATTTGATCAAACGGGTTTATGGGGAGACATAGTGTCGGTATGAACTAATCAGCACACGTTATTCATAGTTTTCACCATGAATACATTTGATTATAGTGGTTTCGATGAGGTGGGTTTTCCTCGCTACCACTTGGGTCGTTCTCTTCTCACTAGTAGTCCTAATGACCACACGGGAAGACAGGCCCTCTAAAGAGTAAACAAAAAGAGCCTATTGCTCAAGACACAAAAGACAATGATTTAGTTTTAGTGCACCAATTGAAGTGTTTGCTAAGCTATGAAAACAAGGCACACAATAAAATTACAAAACCCTAGCTAAGGCCCTGCAACAAAATTGTTAGTAGTTTGGGTTGTTTCAAATGATAACCCCTTCCTGCAAGCACACAAGTTAGGTAAATTTTAGAAAACCCAAAAAGACTTTGTGAAAAGGGGCCTTCAACAAAAACGTATTTGCCTCCAAAGCAAGCTGCACAAACTAGGTTAGCTAGATCTGCAAGAGTTAGCCGAAAACAAACTAGATCTGAAACCCTAAGTACAAAATCCAAAAACCCGAATCAGAGAAAAATTGAAAAATTGCAAAACAGAATGCACAGACGCCCTTATACCAGACACAGACGCGTCTGTAAGACACAGACGCGGTTCTGTAGTTCCCAGACATGATTAGAGGTCACAGACGCGACTTCCGAGTGCAGACGCGATAAGATCCAGCACAGACGCGGTTAAAATTCTTAGACGCGATTCCAGAAACCTGCTTAAATAAAAAATGGCAGAAACACAGACGCGATTCTCGATATCGCAGATGCTTCTAAAACACAAAAACGCGATCCGAACACTCGCAGACGCGGAAAAACCTAAAATGTTGTCGAAAACTGTCCGATCTGCAACTTCAAAAATGCAAAATCTGCAACAAAAATGTTAAATGCAAAGGGACAAGAGTCCCACCGGGCATGCCAAAATGTTTATGGTGAAAATGGATAACAATAATAACGATATTGAAAGGCTAAATGAATTCAACCACAAAACCCTAGCCTAACAATGAACAAAGATCCACCATAACATATGAAGATTACCTAAGACAATGCAAATAACTCAAAATCACAAAGATTATACCATCACATGTCCAATAGAGTTTTGATCTCCATTCTTCCTATCTCCATTGATCTTGCTTGATATATTTGCTCTCAGATTTTTATATGCGCAAGAGCTCAACAAAGAATGGAATGTGGTTGCAAGTAGGATCGTAGTGTAGCCAAGTACTCCATAATCAGTCATTAGTCATTAGGGTTTGACAATGAAGAAAGCATCTCCTTAAATAGAAGACACAATGAGAAATGGAGGGTTAAGATTGAGAGGTGTAAAAAGAGAGGTCGGCTAGGATTAGAGGGTAGGTAAAAGAAATACCAAAATAATGAAAGAGGTAGGTGGTGTATGAATTAAGAGATGAATGACATGTGTCATGTGTAGAAAAAGATTAATGAATTAATTAAATAAATAAAGATTTATTTAATTAATAGAAGAAATAGGTCAATTAAATAAATAAAATATTTATTTAATTTAGGAAAGGGATAATTTAAATAAATAAATGTATTTATTTAAATGAGAAATAAGGCTAGAAGAGGATAAATGAATTAATTAAATAAATAAAGATTTATTTAATTAATAGAAGAATTAGGCTTAGGTAATTAAATAAATAAAATATTTATTTAATTAGACATGACAATTTTAGGTGTCTACAGTGTGTTTCCCTGGCTAATTCTATCATTTCCATTAAGAAGTCGATTGAAGTTGGAGTGATGTCTAAATCCTGACATATTCAATAATATTCATTGTAACTACATCTTCATATTCATTGTAACTACATCTTCATATTCATTGTAACTACATCTTTCAAGGACAAAGAAAAGTTTTTGATGGACAAAATATCAAGTGACTTAATTTAATCATGATGGTATGAGTTTGTCGTATGTAAAAATTAACTATTTATTTATAAATCATGTTTATGTATTGTATATTCAAAGTAAGGGTAATATTGTAGTTTTACGAAGTATCAATTTAGTCTACTGTGTTAGCATTCAAGTTAATGATTTTCTTGATTCCAAATCAAGTTGTAACACCTAATACATTAGTGATAGAAAATAGATGAACATTTTTTTCTAATACAAATGTGATAACAAACTTGTCATGTTGTAACTCTACATATACAAAGTTTTGAAGGGACCCTAAAACCCTTTACAAGATTAAGATGTTGCCAAAAAGTAAAAAATAAACATGACCTAATAGCCAACCAACAATATTTGTAAAACTACAAGAAATAAACACTAACCAAAATAGGGACATAGACCCTAACCAACCTATTGTAATTCCTTGAGAATTTTAGCAACTTTTAGATCTTTCTAAATAAGGTGATCATGAAGATCCATCACCTCCTTGAATGACTTAAGAATGATGACCCACAACTTTGGGTTGGCTTCAAGTTGTAGTAGAAGGTCCCTGCGCCTTAACTAACACAATTTGTACCTTGATAAAAAAAAATGTCCAATAACACTAGCATCAGTTCCAATATTGTCCTCTCAGTCCCCTATAAGCTTTCCCTTATTTAAATTATTACCCATCCCTGAGGCTTGGGCTTTCTCATTAAGAATACAAAGACCCATAGCACTATTCAAGGTAATTGACTAGCTAATCTTCACAATAACATTAATATATTTTTTTAACCTTGTTCATAGTATCTTCTTGAAACATAATCATCTTTGCATGATCCATTTTCATAGCCTTGGCATCCCTGGCCACCTCCTCAACTAAGGCCAGCATTTTAACTTTTTCCTCATTACCCGAACTATTATCACCACTTTGGATAGAATCAATCTTGATAGAGAGGGCATTCATGCTCTCTTTAATAAGGCTAATTTTAGAGATGAACCAATTGGCCAAATTGACCCGCCCCTTAGCAAATTTCTTAACAAGCATCAACACATCTTCAATATCACTAGTCTTCATAGGGTTCGCTTTAGAGGAATTGTAATGTATCCTTCTATGATGTCATTTTTGGTATTTTTTTTCTTTCTATATATTAATGGATCTTATCATGCTTAGTGGCATCAACCTAATAAAGTGGGAAAAAAATTAATGTCAAACGTTGTATATGTTATAATTATCATATTGTGTTTTGAGTTGTCTTTGGTACCCACATCTCATAGTATGTCCTAAGATCATTTTATCCTAGACTTTAAGCATTTAATGAACTTGTAGTGAAGGTATTTTGTTGTATTTTTGTGTGTTCAATCCTATGTATTGCAAGTTGTTTCCCTATGTTATTTTTAGGTTTTGTTCTCATCTTGTGAAGTCTCCAAGCACACTGTACATGGACACTAGTGCAACATATGGATGATTCTATGGTGCACTTCCATCCTTCAACTAAATATAGTCATATGACCTACATATCTTCTTTTGACTTCCAAAAATTCTTTTGTAACTATTGTTTACCCATTTTTAAAATTTCAATTGTCATCTTTATATTTTGAATACAAAATATAGTGAACTTAATCTTGAGTATTCATTTTTGTACAATAAACCTAGAGATGTAAACCTCTGAAATTGTTGTCTCATACTTGTATTGATAATTTTTAATGCATGTCTAAAGCATATTTTTCTAGTTCTTTTAATACATTTATTATGCAATATTGTGTTATGTTATATCACTATGTTCAAAATATCCATGGTTTATTTTCTAAAATAATGTTTGTCTTCAATTACATTGCATCTGTGATCATGTCCCTTAGGCCAGATCATTGGCTTGGAAGTTCATCTTTTGTTTTAGTAATTTGAAATTCATATATGTTAAGGTGAAGAATATAGGACATGATCATTATTCACTAAGGTGTGTGTGGAAATGTTTTATTATTTATTTTGTCAATTAAATTTAAAACCATCACTAAGTTCATTTTAAAACATAAGGTCACTAAATATAGAGATTATATAATCCTTCAAACACATTCAAATATCAAACATTAAGACTTGTTTGTGTTTCCATTAATGGCACAGTGCAATGGTTGAGAATCAAGGTGTTTGGTTGGCCACCTTAAGTTTAAATCTATAAAGTTAAAATGATCAAAAGTGTTATGGATTTCCTTGTCTTTTGTACTCATAGGTTCGTACATTTGTCTAGAGGTGCAAATTATGCATGCCTCATAACCAAGAACCTATTTTTGTCACATTAGTTTTGTGATGATCAGAACCTCTCATAACTTTTATAAAATTTAAAACACTTGTTGTTCCCAACTATTGACTTTTATGTGTCGCTAGCCAACACCACTATTATTTTTTATGTAAATTTATCTTATTTATAATGAGTAATTACTAAACATCTAATTCAATTCCGTATCTTTCCCCCAACTAATTCTATCATTTCCATTAAGAAGTCGATTGAAGTTTGGAGTGTTGTCCAAATCTTGACAATACAATAATGTTAGGTGGTAAGAAATGACAAATTGTCATGCCAAGGAAGGTGGAAAAGTATTTAAATCTATCGTTTCCAACACGCAAATATCGATAGAGAGACTTGAGGCTGAGTTGATTAGAAGTGAGTGGAGCACAAAATTTCCATGTGGAAATTTAGAATTGGAAGTATTTGTGACCTCGCAACTCCAAAATCTTTGTAGGTGAAAAGTCTTTGATGAACAAAATATCATGTGATATTGAAGGACAAAGAAAAGTTTTGATGGACAAAATATCATGCAGTTGGAGAGCGAGAGGTTGAGTTGATTAGAAATAATCGTGACCTCACAATTCCAAAAAAATTTCTCGTGACTTGGATCTTTCATATAATATTCATATTTTTTGTATCTACATCTTTCAAGGACAAAGAAAAGTCTTTGATGGACAAAACATTAAGTGACTTAATTTAATCAAGATGGTATGAGTTTATATTACAGAAAAATTAATTATTTACTTTTAAGTCATATTTATCTAATGTATATTCAAAGTAAGGGCAACTTAAAAAAAATTCAAAGTATCATTTTAGTCTATTATGTTAGCATTGAAGTTCTAGATTTTTTTTATTCTAAATCATGCTATAATGCTTTAAGCTTTTACATAATACATCAGTAACCAAAATTAGATGAACATTTTTTTCTAATACAAATATGACAAAAAACTTGTCACGTTGTACTTCTACATTTACAAGATGCAATGATATAACATAATGGCACACCTAACATGCTTACGAATGCACTAAGCATTGTGATACAATTGAAAGAGTAACTAGGCATAGCCTCAACATTGTGACTAAAACTAGCAATGGGACACACCTCAAGTACCTCAAAAGGGAAAAAGTAATGGAACAACCTCTCTTAGTTTAGACATTCAAGATGATACTACAAAAAACTCATATTACTAGACAAATGTGCATAGATTAGAATTTGGAGCTTGAGCTCACATTTACATAGGCTTGGGGTTTAAAAATAAACTGAATCACCCTAGGTGTTTGCTGTCTTAAGTCGCATTTTCTCAAACTTCAGAGTTTGGACTACAAGATGTAATCAACAAGTCAAGGGTGAAATTCTAATCCCTTCTTAATAAAACTTCTCAAGCTTCAAAATTTGAATTCTAAATTGGCACTTGAGCAAATTAGGGAAAAAAAATTCTAAGACTACCAAATTAACACCTCAAATTTAGATTCCATTGAACCTCTTGCCACATAAACAAGTTTTTGGATTACACTAAATGTTGAGTACTAAGGACCTAGGACCCACGATTTGGAGTTTATAGTGTGATCAATATTTTAGACTTCAAGATTTGGAGTCCAACTGACAAAACCTAGACTTGGACCTAAATTTGGTTAATTATGTGTGTTACATCCCTCTTGTTCCCAAATATTTTGTTATGTTTTAATGCAGTGATATATGTTGTTCTATATCATTGAATAGTGATTCAAAATGCATATGTCAATGATTTTGTTTAAAAGTTGTTAAGTTTAGATGAGCTATTTAATCATATTTACACATGTTAGAGCAAATGATGAGATTCCATATTAACTGCATTGTTTTGACCTAGTAGATATAGGGAATTCATTATCCTCTGAGAAGGGAGGTAAAGTATCATCAAGAATGGGAGGTAAGCAAGTTGGTCGATCAAGATTTCTATTTGAGCCTCCAAACCTGTAAGTATGGTCATGTCATGTTTTGTAGATCAAACCTAGTATTGTGCACTTGTGTCCTTCGTATCTGATTAACTTGATTCAAGTTTCTCAGTGGAGAGATTAGGATATCTTCTTGTCATAGACTCTTGTTATTGGGTATGTGCAAGCTAATGAGTCACAAATTCGTGGAAGTCTGCGTGTTGGAAAATGCGCTCCACAAAATGGGCCCCCATTTTCTGTTTTGAAAAAATGGGGGCTCATTAATGGTTTGGCCTCCCGAGCTGAAAGATGAGGGGGGGCCAAAGCTAAATAAAATGGCCCCTCGTTTCTAAACAAAACAGGCCCCCGTTTTTAAATTCTATTTTTACCCTTTTTTTGGGCAAATTTTTCATTTTCACCGTGACAATGAATTGACAAGAGGAGATCAAAAATAGGCCCCCGTGCTATGGTTTCCATTTCAAGCCTCCACCACTATCCCAAGAACACATTCAGTCATCTATTTTCACATTTCATAATTTTCTTGTATATTTTTCTTGCTTTTTTGTGTATTATTTAGTTTTTTTTGTATTATTTTAGTTTTTCTTTATAGTAGCCTATAAATAAATTATTTTTTATATTTGTAAATTCTTGATTTTGATCTAAAATATTTTTGAACAGTTAACCCTAAACCCTAATCAACAAATTTAGAAATCAAAACCAAACCTAGATAATTAACAAAACGAAATTGACACAAACAAAAAAACAAAAATGAAATGGAAACAGAAACAAAAACATTTGAAAAGGAAATTGAAATAAAACTGAACATATGTACCTAAATTGTTCTTAATCCTCATTAGGCAATACAAAAGTTACCACTAAATTAGTATAACCTTAAAAGTAATTAACATCACTCTTCAAATTTTAGATATAAAGTTTAGGCTTAGGTTTATGACATGTCATGGCATAAAGGTCCTATTATGGTTCTATTATGTCATGTGATGGTATAAAAGGATCAATTATGGATACATTATGCCATGATGGCATAATAGGACACATTATGACATGATGGCATAATATGTCCTATTATGCCATGACATTGGATAATGGGTTCATAGTTGGTCCTATTATATCATGTCATTGCATAATAGGACCTGATGCTCTACTAAATGGACAAGGTTAGTCTAAGATAAATAACACAAAAGACACAAGAAAATTGTTAGTGTTAGTCAATCAAAAACTAATCTAAACAGGCATATCAAGAGAGACACTAAAATCATGCTAATATATCTAACAAACGAAACAAAGATAATGAGGCATCTCCAAATGCCTCTTAACATGGTCTTAGCTCCTTCTCCCTTGTTCTTGTACTCTCCAAGTTCCAAAACAGTGTAGCTCTCAGCAGCTTTTTGCACTATGGATGCTTATGGAGGATTGAGATTGAAATATTGCTCTAAATGTAACTAAAGAAGCTAATATTAAGCTTATTGATGCTAAAATGATTTAATTTAACCAAAATGACAAGATATTAGATTTCTATGCTAAAATGGTCTCCTAAAATGCCTATAGGTTAAATGCATACAAGTTTTCAGGATCTGGATTATGAAGAAATGGGCTCTATTTATAGGGAAAATGGAGCAATGGATGGTTGAGATTGAGCAATCTCAACAAGGGTTAGGATTGAATGATTTCAAATCCCTATGAGGGCTTTCAATCCAATCCTAGGATGACAAGTGTCAATGTGAGATAGGTTGAGAGGAGAGGGAATAAGCATTTAATGCTTGACATGACCTTGGGAGTTAAAGTCAAGGTTGGTTGAATGAATAAACTCTTTATTCAAAGAATAAAGCTTTTATCCAATGGATAAACTCTTGTGCAAATGTGAAATGGATGAATATGGTCAAAACAATAAATGTTTGGGGAGTCAAGTTTGAAATAACCATAAATGGTTATGTAAGAGCCATAAATGGTCATGTAAGAGTCATTAGTGGTTTGGAAGACTTTAGAGGTTAATTTGTTGAACACACAAATCATTAATTGCTTTTCAAAGACTTTGGAGTCTTTGAGAAGTGACTCCAATTTGCTTAGGAATGTGACAATATTTAGGGGATGGATTAGGTTAATTAGGAAGGGTTTAGAAGAATCTAGAAGGGGTTTAGGCATGCAAGTGGATTTTGTAGGAAAATGCAAGTGGGAGAAATTTTGGTATTTTTCAATTAAAATAAAATCATTTATTTCAATTAAATGGTGTAATTTGCATTTGGATAAATATTCAAATAAATATTAATTTATTTAAATGAGAAAAAAGAAGATAAAGCATTAAAATGCTTGAAGACTTTGAGGGAAACCATTAAAGGCTTGAAGACTTTAAGGGAAGCAATTATAAAGTCTTAAGAAGACTTTAAGGGAAGCCATTAAGTTTGAAGACTTTAAGGGAAACCATTAAAGGCTTAAGAAGACTATAGAAGGAAGCCATCAAGTTTGAAGACTTTAAAGCCATTAAGTTTTGAGGACTTTAAGGGAAACCATTAAAGGTTTCAAGTGGGTGAGGATAAATAGGATTTTAAATAAATAATTTATTTAAAATAGTTGTGCAACTTGCATTTGTAGGAAAATGCAAGTGGGTGGAGGATAAAGGTGATTTAAATAAATGATTTATTTAAAATAGTTGTGCAACTTGCATTTGTAGGAAAATACAAGTGGGTGGAGGATAAAGGTGATTTAAATAAATGTTAATTTATTTAAATATGAGAGGTGGGATTTTGGGGGAATTTAAATAAATATTAATTTATTTAAATGTGAGAGAAGATTTAATTAAATAAATATGATTTATTTATTTAATTAATGGTCTGAATTTGGTTAAGTGAATTAAATCAAATAAATTGAATAATTTATTTAATTAATATGAGAAGAGGGTTAAGATGAATTAATTAAATATATTAATTTAATTAATTATTAATTGATGGTTAAATAATCAAATAAATATTAAATATTCATTTAATTAAGTGGACAGATTTATGTGACTACATTTGCCCCTCTTTGAGACGGTGCGGTTTTATCGTGTCGTTTCAAAGAAAGAAAAATAGGTGTGAAGAAATATGCCCCATAAATGTTAATTTAGTGGGTGGTATGCCCCCTCGAGAGATGGGCTAATTTTTTTTTGAAAAATCAGGCGAGCTCTCGAAAAAGAACGAGAAGTGGAGGGGAGGTAGAATAGAAGAAATTAGCAATAACGGTGAAAGAATGGAAGAAAATAGAGTGAATATGAAGAAACAACAAGCCAACGAGTACCCTGAGGTCATGCAAGAGATACATAGCAGATGTAGTGTGGGGTTTGGATTGATGCTATACAATTGATCAAAATTGGTTGCACAATCTGGTGCAATCGGTTTAATTGCCCCGGTCAAGTCAAAGTATGACAGTTGATGTCAGTTGGTCACTTGGACATGATAAAGTCTGAGTAAGTGAATCAAAGTGACTTGATGTGACTTAGACAATTGATGTAACTGCCCGATGAAGTCAAGGTATATGAAGCAAAATACTCATTGAGACGTAGACAATTGATGTAATTGTCCGTTGGATTGTGTTTGATTGGTTGATCAATTGATAGTGTGTGCGTGTGATGGATGGTTGTGGGGAATCATGGTGGCCCCATTGAGACTAGGTCATTATGATAAATGACTGATGTATTCTAGGATTACCATGATCGATTACCTGTTGAGACCCGAAGATACTTGATCAGAGTATCTGTTGATAGTCTAGGTGTGTAGGAGTCAATTTATCTGTGTAGATAGAGTAATTGGCTTAATTTTGTGGATGAGTGAGGATGGGAAGCGATGAAGGGATCTGGATGATGTTGATGATCAAGATAGGGAGGGTGAGGGGGGATTCGATGTTAGATAGAAGATATGGAGGACTAGGACCAAGTCCTATGGAAGAAGATGAGTAAAATAGAGTATGCATTATTATGACTATGTATGCATGATATGCAACTATTATGAATGTATGGATGGGTGGAATGCAACGAAATGCAATATATACAAATGAGATGCAATGACGATCCATAGTGCTCTATTTTCATCATTGAGCTTTAAAATGTTGTAAGAAAATACAAGCCACTTGACATAAAGATTCAAGATGACCAGAGTATTTCTTACATGGATTTGATATAGCAAGTTAATACAAGCAACTTGATATAATGGATCAAGTTGACCTGAGTATTGCTTGTGGAAAAAACAAGGATTATCTCTATTCATGCATGACTTGGATCATCCTCCTTGATCTTAGGCTGATCATATCCTGAGACAAGTGCATACCATACTAAGAAATAAAACCTTTATCCAATTTGGATGAGGAGGAACGAAAGAATGAGCATTGTACTTGCAAACAAATAGTATATACATAAAGAATAAAGAATAAGGATCCTTGGTAATGGTTCATGCTCATATGGCCAAGGTATACGCTCTAGTCAGCAAGCTGTAATGATCTATAACTGCATTTGGCATAAGATCATGTAGCTTGGTGAACTTCCCACGTAGACACCATTAGTACATGCCCCAGAACTTCATCGAAAGTAATGCGCAGACGATACAAAATAATGCTGAAAAAGATCTCGATACAGATAAACGAATGATTGTACTCACAAATCAACCAAGTATTTGATAGCTTAACATAATTTTCTTGTCAAAGAAAATGTCACTTTTGTCTTTGTTTTGGTAAGGAAGGATGCATCCTTGTTGAAGACAGTTTTGAGTGTTGATGTTGATTGTGTGGTTTGATTGATAAATGGTCATCATGTGAGTATTGTGTCAATGTTTGTTTTGTATCTGTACGGATGAATATGTACAAGGTGTTTGCCATGTTTTTGTTTGTTTTTTGGTGGTTTTCGTTGTTTTTGGATTTTTGTGAGACATTTTTTTTTTTTGAATGTTTTTGATATTTTGTGAGACATTTTTGAATGTTTTTAGATTTTGTGAGACATTTTTGAATGTTTTTGCCAATGACTCACCAGTAATGTAGAATCCACTTCCATCAACTAGATTGAGAGGTATTGCCCCCAAGTTTAGACATGACTATGAAAAAGTGGGATGCAAGACGCATGAAGTACTATCTCTGATTACAGATCAAATAACAAGCCATGGTTTAGATGGATGGATATGTGTATATTTGAATGTGATCACAATGAGCCTGAAAGATACTAGAGCCATTGTCTTTACAAGTGGTGCCTATTTGCCAGGTTTTCACCATCGCACTTACCTAAGGTGCCACCGGAGTGGTTGCTCACCATTTGGATGTATGATTTTTCTTTACTTTTTTGAATGTTTTTGTATTTCTTCAAGACATTTTTCTGAATGTTTTTGGTATTTTCTGGTATGCAGGGGAGCCTGATGCTCTATTCAGCTTAGGTATAAAATTGTTTGAGGTGCATGCTGTTGATTGGATCTGCAAGCGGTTCTCCTTCTGATGTAGCCAACTGATATGCCCTAGACCCGAATACAACAGTGACAACATATGGGCCTAGCCAGTTTGATTCAAACTTGCCCTGATGTTCTTTGTTTGGTTGGTTGTGAGGATTCTCTCGTAGAACAAGATCACCTACCTCAAATGTACGAGATCTAACTCAATGATTCTAGCTTCTGCTCATGCGCTGCTAATAGGCTTTTAGATGGTTGTACATAGCTTGTCACTTCTCATCAAGTAACTCTAAGTCCTGAAGGTGTGAGACTCTGTATGCTTCATCATTGATGAGATTGTACAAGGAAACCCATAAGGATGATATCTCGACCTCAATAGGTAAGATAGCTTCAACACCATAGACCAATGAATAAGGAGTTGCACCTGTAGGGGTTCAAAAGCTAGTTCGATATGCCCATAGTGTTGGGCTCAATTGAACTGCCAATCACAGCCGGCATCATTGACTGTCTTCTTTAGGATTCTTAATATATTTTTATTGGATGCTTCAGCCTGACCATTGCCTTGTGGGTAATAGGGGGTGGAAAAGTGATGTTGGATATGAAATTTCTCACAAAGTTCACGGACATCCTAATTTTTGAAAGGAAGACCATTATCTGTGATGATGGACATGGGCACACCATACTGACAGATGATGTAGTTGAGGATGAATGAGGCGATCTGCTTGCCAGTGACTTGGGTAAGTGGAACAGCTTCGATCCACTTTGTGAAATATTCGGTGGCGGTAATAATGAATTTATGGCCATTAGATGAAGATGGGTGAATCTTACCCACAAGGTCAAGGCCCCATTGACAAAAAGGCCATGGTGTTGTGATTGGTTGTAGTTCCTGGGCTGGTGCATGTATCAGGTCACCATGAACTTGACATTTCTTGCATTTTCTGACAAAGTAGTAGGAATCTTTTTCCATAGATGGCCAATAGTATCCATTGCACAAGAGTTTCTTGGCTAGTGATGGACCACTTGAGTGAGTCCTACAAATTCCTTCATGGACTTCTTCCAAAGCCTTTGTTATCTCACCTTGTTCTAGACATCAAAGGAGAGTACCATCAAGACCGTGTCGGTATAGGGTTTCAGCAATAATGGTATATCGAGCAGTTTGGCGAATGAAGGTTTTACGTTGGTTATTTGATTGGTTGGGAGGAAGGGTGTGATCGCGGAGATAGGTGTAGAACTCACCATACCATGGGGATTCAGAACCGACAAGGCAACATATCATCTTAGATTCGGGGATATCATAAGCGAGGATCCAAAGCTGTTCTACCAAGAACTCGTAGCATGTTGAATTTTGTGGAAGATCTAGGAGAGATGCAATGGTAGCCATAGCGTCAGCAGCTCGATTCTGATCTCTTGGTATCTACTCAAAGGTAATTGTAGTAAATGAAGCCTTTAGATTGTCCACCATTTGCTTATATGGCATGAGTTTATCATCCTTGGTCTAATATTCATCTGTTACTTGTCGAATGACCAGTTGGGAGTCACCATATACTTGTAGTTCTTGTAATTTCCATTGTACGACTAACCTGAGTCCTGTGATCAAGGCCTCATACTCTGCTATGTTGTTTGTGCATGGAAATGTGAGCTTATAAGACTTCAAGATGCTGTCACCCTGAGGTGTGATAAACATAATGCCTGCCCCCGAGCCGTGCCTCGTGTATGAACCATCAAAATATAGTTTCCATGGTTGTGCTATTGTGATCATGAATATCTCTTCATCTGGAAAATTGGAAATGAGAGGATGATCGCCTATGAGTGGTGCATCGGCCAACTGATCTGCAATAACTTGACCTTTGATAGCTTTACAGTCCACGTACTCAATATCAAATTCACTTAGAATCATCACCCATTTGGCCAAGCGGCCTATCAATGCTACTTTGCTAAGTAAATACTTGAGTGGATCAATCTTTGCAATGAGTTGTACTTTGTGTGTCAACAGATAGTGGCTGCTAAGATTACTGCTAAGCAAGCTCGCTCAATAGGTGTGTAATTGAGTTCATAGCCCACCAGTGTGCGAGAGATGTAGTAAACAGCACACTCTTTTCCTTCTGCATTATGTTGTGCCAGTAGTACACCCAATGTTGTACTTGTTGCTAAGATATAGAGTAACAATAGTCTACTTGGATCTGGTGGGATCAGCAATGGTGGTTTCATGAGATAGTCTTTAAGTGTCTGAAATGCTTGTTGGCATCTGGCATCCCACTGAAAGCGGATGTTCTTGTGTAGCAAGTGTGTGAATGGGTGACACTTATCAGCCAATTGTGCCATGAATCTTCGGATGGATTGAAGCCATCCTTGTAATGTCCTTAACTGACTGATATTCTTTGGAGGTGGCATGTCCATGATTGCTTTTACCTTTGTTGGGTCGACCTCAATACCTTTTCTTGAGCCAATGTATCCTAGAAGCTTCCCAAAGGCCACTCCAAAGACACATTTCTTTGGGTTGAGTCGAACATGGTATTGTTCCAGTCTATCAAAGATTTTATCTAAGATGTGGAGATGCCCTTCTTTGGTGAGTGATTTTGCTAGTAAGTCATCAACATAATCTTCCATCATGGTATGCATCATGTCATGGAAGATGGTGGTCATTACTCTTTGATAGGTTGCTCCTGCATTCTTTAAACCGAAGGGCATTACATTCCAACAATATGTGCCCCATGGACATGTGAAGGCTGTCTTATGTTGGTCCTCTGGTGTGATCTTTATTTGATTGTATCCTAAAAAGCCATCCATGAGTGAAAGCATGGCATGTCCTGCTGTCAAATCCACTATGATGTCGATATTTGGTAGGGGGAAATCATCCTTAGGACATGCCTTATTCAGATCTCTAAAGTCAATACAAATGCAGATGCCCCCTTTTGGTTTGCCGATAGGCACAATGTTGGAGATCCATTCTGGATAATCAATTGGTCTAATGAAACCAACATCTAGGAGTTTCTTGAGTTCTATTTTGACTAGCATTGCAATTTGAGGATGCATCTTATGAAGCTTCTGCTTGATAGGTTTGGCTCCTTCTGCTATGGTGAGGTGATGCATGACTAAATCAGGATCAAGCCTAGGCATGTCTGCATATGACCATGCAAAGTTGATCTGATGCTTCTGGAAGAACTCTATAAATTTAGGTTGTTCCTCTAGAGAGAGAAGAGATGCCAGATGTATGATATGAGGATTTTCAGGAGTACTCACATTGTATTCTTTGGTTTCCTTGATGACAATCATTGATCGTTCTTATTGTGTACTAGCAGGGAGAATGTCAAACCCTTCATCCTCAGGCACCTTAGAGAGGTTTTCACCGTTGGATACACTCTTTCTTTTTACTTTTGTGGGATCAAACAGTGCCACGGTGTGGTTGTCACTTGAAGATCCATGTTTTATTGTTATATTTTTGCAGCTGAAAGGTTTGGCAACTGCCCCAAAGTATGTTGTGCTATTTAGTTCAATGGTGAATCCAGCTTTGTGATCCTCACTTGGTAGGTTATCCCTTATTTCCAAAAATTCAATGATAGCCTCATCATTTTGGAAGAAGTCAAAACATGGGGGATTTGGTTGGTTCCATTTGATGAGTTCAGGGTGAATAATGGGCATTACTTCTTCGATTAGGTTAAGTGCATTAGATGTATCAGTGAGGGTTAAGACGTTATGGTGAAGGTCGTTGATGGCACTCTCCCTCTCAAAATATGGCGTAGGATGAGACGTAGGGTCTGTGGAAGATGTTTCCAGTTCAGGAACCCAAGTGGTCTTTATCTATGCTTCTCCATAAATAGGGATGTCTTTGTGTGGTGGAAGTGGTGATGTGTCTTCCTCATCTGAAGTATTAAGCTGCACAAAATCAAATTCCCATTCATGTGAGTTGGTCTCTGAATCGCTTTCTAGCATCCGATTACTATACCATACTGGGATGTCCTTTGAGTTAAACATTGAAGGTGTGATTGGTTGATGTACCTTTGTAGTGATTGGTGCTGCAGAAAGGTTGATGGGGATAAAAGAATCTGGTACAGGAAGTATTGGTAATGTTGACTCAGTGGTTTCTGCTAGAACTGCTGGTACCATAGATACTGCTACAGGTTCTGATACAGTTGTTGTTGCTAATGGTGCTGCTGATGGGATTACGAGTCCATTTGGTGGAATGAATGGCATTGGTGATGGTTGCATTGGGGTTGTGAGCCTTGATGGGGCAGTTGGGATGGTGCTTGAGGTTGCTTTAATGATGAAAGGTGTCCTTTTTGTAGTAGGCTGACATAATGGTTTGCTGGGTTTTCCTTTGAATCTAAGTTTAGGAAAGATTTCTTTCTCAAAGCCTAGGCCTATATTACCTTTGGGCTTTAATTCTGGCAACAGAGGCTCATGTCGTCCTTATTTGCAATATCCCAAAGCACTCTGACCATCATACCCCATTCTTTGCATAATGAGGAGACCTTTGCCATACTGATCCGTAGGAAGTTTAACTGGTGGGATATTAGTGGTGATGGGATCTTTATAGATCCATTCCGCTAGGTCCTCATCTTGGGTTTCTTCTTCTTGACTCTTTCCAAGGATGAAAGGTGTTAAAGCACATGCTGGCATGATCAGTGGTTGCTGGAGCAACTGTTGTGGTTTACCATGTGTTCTAGGAGAAGTGGGCATCTGTCCCACACAAAAGAGTTGACTCAAGTTGTATTCTCCAGGACCTTCCTCTGCTACTTTCATCTTAAGCTTTTCTTGCTTTGGTATAGTGGTGTTTGAACTGGTAAGAGAGGCTGGATTTATATATGATGTGGAGGAAATGGCTTCTCTATTATTAGGAATGGTAATCTCTGGTTGATGGCTGATATTATGGAAAAACATAAAGGGATTTGCATCGCCCAAGATTGTGATCTCTACACCGTTATGTGGGAACTTGATACATTGATGGTAGGTAAATGGAATGGCTTGCATGGCATGTATCCAAGATCTCCCTAACAATAGATTGTATGGCAGAGGAATGTCCAGAACCTGACAGATGATGTGCTTTACCATAGGGTCCACTCGGATTGGTAGTACCACAACTCCTTTGGATGAATGCTCTACATCGTCATAGGCTTTGATTGTGATCTTCTTACAAGGATCCACTGATTCTATCACATATCCCAATGCAGTGACCAACTGTAGTGTACAAATATTCAGGCCTGCTCCATTATCAATTAAGACTCACTTGATTCTATATTGGTTAATAAAGCCTTCAATGTGTAGCGAAGCGTTATGAGGTTGCTGGAAAGAAGAGTTGTCACTTTCGGAAAAAGTGAGACAAGGTGATGACTTTAGACTTCCAACCATGGCTTGAAATTGGTCTATATTCAGATTTGCAAGGACTGACGCCTCTTGGAGTGCTTGATCCAAGATAGTTTTATGAGATGGCGATAAGCGCAATAGCTCTAAAATAGATATAAGCGCAGGAGTTTTGTCCAATTGTTCCACAAGATTGTACTACTTTGGGATGGAGATGGTACCTTGTGGAGCTGCCTTGATGGTGACTTTGCCACGATGTGTAATAACATTGCAATTTGAGTTGGGATTTCTGAAGGTTATAGTTGCAACTTGTTCACTGGTATCATACAAATGATTTACAGTGTAATTATATGCAGCCTGTGTATAATCAGTGGTATCAGTGCCTTGCCTAGAAGTGGAAGGACCCCTTTGATCTTGTGATGGAAGTGGATTTTTGAACATCAGATGATCATTATTGGTTGTTTTTGGGTCATGTCCTTCTATTTCAATTTCTCCTTGATCAATAAGATCCTGAATGAGATCTTTCAATCGATGACAATTACTTGTCTTGTGTCCTCTTCCTTGGTGGAATTCACAGTGTTTAGTATCTCTCCACCATGCTGGTTTGACTTGAGGCTCGTAGTTTGATAGTTTAGGTAGAGTGACCAAATTTTGAGAAATGAGTTGTCGCAATACTATTTCAATGGGTTCCCCTAAGGGAGTGTATGTTTGTTTTTGTTTTTGCTGATGAGGTCTAGGTTCATCGTGAGATGTGATGCGACCTTGATTAGAAGGAACATTTGTGTTGTTCTGAGCTGGAGGATTTTGTCCTGCAAACCGAACCATAGGTTGTGCATTTTGGATAGTCTGAGCATCCACAACCCCATTGTTGACGATATTCTTGTTTTTATTCCAGAAGCTTGGTTTATCACTATTGAAGCACAGGCAAGGACCATCTTTTAGTTCATTAAATATTTTGATGAGTCCTTTCTTGATGAGTGCCCGTTCACATTTTAAACCCTTGGTGATCATATCATTAAAAGAGTCTGTGTCTTTGACATCTAGGTGAAATTCCATTTCTTCGTTTAAGTTGGAAATGAATATTTCCACTAGTTCTCATTCAAGTAACTGAAGAGAACGTCTGCTAGACATTTGGCACCATCATTGCAGGAATACTGAGAATAGTTCACTTGGTTTTTGTTTGGTGTTGCACAGATCAGCCATGGTGATGTCGCGTTCAATGTTATTAGAGTAATGAGCGAGGAATTTTTGGATAAGTTCCTCAAATGTTCTAATGCCACCTGGTAGTCAGGAAAACCATGATGTGGTTGTTCCTCCCAATCTTTGGGGAAAAAGGCGCATTAGGTATGTGTCTTCATATGCTACTTCAAGACAAGCGGAATGAAATTCTCGGACATGATCATGGGGATCCCCCTTTCCTCTATATTTTTCAAATTTGGGTGTTTTGAATCCTCGTGGAAAGGGTGGCATGTAAAGATTCCTATCAAAAGGATAGGGACATATGTCGTTGAGTGAGAATTGATTGGTCTTGACACCACTATGAAGTTGTTGGGCGAGATTCTTGACTTGTTGCCGCAACATCTCCATTTCATTTGGAGGAGGAGGTGGTGGGTTACCTCGGGGAATATTATATCTGATGGGATCTCTACCTCTTTCCTCTTCGTGGTGACTTTGTCTTTCTGATGCTTGTCTTAATTGGGCAAGATCAAAGTCAGAGGGGAGTTTTTCTCATACTTGAGCGAGCTTTAAGAAGTGAGCATCCACATTGCTCCTGAATATTTCATCAAAAAGTTTGTTAAAGAGAGGGTTATGTTGGGCCCTTTCTATTGTTGCAGGAGTAGGAGTACTTGGCTTTTCGTCATTCACATTTCCTCCAAGTGCTTCTTGAAATTCATTGAGATTTTCCTCTTCTTCTTCTTCTATTTCGCTTTCTTGTTGCCTTGACTGTGATAGGGTTTGAGCCATTTTTCTTGTAAGTTGTTGTTGAAGTTGAGTGAAAATGATGATGAGTTGTTTGATGAAATGAAAGATTGGTGGTTGGTGATTTGTGTTGTATGTAGATCTCTAGCACTATTAAGGTAGATGTAACCGAAATTCCTTCTTTGAATTGCTTGCTTGTTTGATAAGTTTTGATGTGATAAGGTGTAGAGAAATCTGAGATGTGTTATACATTTAACTACCTAGTAATGAGAGGATTCACTCATGAACTAGTTTTAACCTGCGTAGATGTGTCTCTTAGGATGAGCTTATCCTAGATGTAGAAATAATCTAAAAAGTGATGTGATGTGTTTGATTCAAGCAATATCTAAAAGAGAACTTTGGGACAAGAACCTCTTAATGTTTTGAGAGTTGGAATGAATTGATGATGAAGTGATGATGGATGAAAAAAATGTTTTCAACTTCAATAAAAACTTTGTGTTACAAATGGGACAAACTCTACCTCTTCCCTTTCAGGGGTTGGTGGTATTTCTCGAGCTGTGCTATATGTGATACAGACGTTTGGGAAAAAGTTGGGATTAATCTTACCTCCTTTGTTTTTGTGATAACTCAGAGCTCTATATTGCATAAAAGCTCTGCAGTTCAAAGTCTCTAAATCAAATTCATTTGTTTTGCCTTGAAGGTAGAGACGCAT
>NC_081411.1:672665407-672680407 GCF_030272615.1 Cryptomeria japonica | reverse complement strand
GATAGCGCATAGGTATGACCTAGTGCATAGGATTAGATAGACAGCGCAAATGCAAGATAGGTTAGCGCATGGGGTGGGTTTAGCACTTAGGGTAAATTGGAAGGCGCATTAGAGGAAAAGGGTAGCACATAGAGTTTGTCTAGCGCGTGGGGTAGATGGGGTAGCGCGTGAGGAGAACAGGTTAGTGCATGAGTAGGATTTTAGCACGTAGACAAGTTTGTTTAGCACATCGGGAAAAATTTTGTGATACAGTATGAGAAAAAATTTATAGGTCGAGGCCAGTTTTGTCAGGATAGGTGCATATTGTCCATCTGTGTGCCTACTGTCATCATTTTTATAGTTTGTCCAATACGAGTTCCGATATAACTTGATTTGTTTTGTGATGTTGCAAGTTGATATAGATTTTGATGTGATTTTGGATATGTTGTGGAACTTGATTTAAATTTGCTCAAAGTTTTTCAAGTTTTTGGATATGAATGTGATTGATATGAACTTACGGAGCTTGAGTTATGTTACAAGTTGATATGGAACTTGAGTTGTGTTACAAGCTAATATGGAACTTGAGTTGTGTTACAAGTTGATATGTTTGTGAAACTTGAGTTGTATTACAAGTTGATATGATTTGATGTGTTGATATGATGTAAAACTTGATTTAGATTTGTTCAGAGTTTCAATTTTTTGAGATGACTTTAATTTTGATATCCATGTGTTGATGAGGGAACTGATATTGGACTTGCGTTGTTTTTGACAAGAGCGTCTTGGAGTATTACAGTCACGTGAGCAATTTTTGAGATCGTGGTCATTGGTACCACGATTGACACAGGGAGACAGGGATATTATTGACAGGTGTGGTTTGACTTCTTTGCTAGAGATGCCTCGGTTTATCGTAAACCGGGGTTTATTGACAGCGTTGGCAGAGATGTGGCATAGTGACATGAACACCTTTCATTTGGCTATAGGTGAGATGACAGTGACACCTGAGGATTGCTACTGGATTCTGCGGATTCTTGTAGTAGGTGCACTGCTACATTATGAGCAAACAGAGGAGGGTGGTACCGAGGCACTGCGCCGGATATTCCAGGATGATACTATTTGTGGGTACGCGATCCCATGGCAGGAGTTTTTGGATTTGGATTACGCTCCTCTGCCATTAGTTCTAGCAGGTTTCATTGGTGGGTTTCTATGTCTCGACTGTTGGTCGAAGGGACTATCCGTTGGATGGGGATTAGTGCTGGAGGACATGGTGATGCAGGGTCATCATTTTGCATGGGGATCAACCATGATGGCCCATCTATATAGGGATCTGTATGAGGTAGTGTACCTGGGTTACGGTAGTTTATTAGCTAGTGTGACATTGCTTTAGGTATGGGCATGGGAGCATATCCCTGCAGCGAGGCCATTGGCAGATAGAGAGAGGCCTGTTGGATGTGCTTACGCATATGCGTACAGAGGGATAGTTGTCCAGCGCAAGCTGGGCAAACTAGAGCATTGGAGGAGAGTGTTGGATGACATTGATATGGTCGTCTGGCGACCATATACAGGGTGCGAGGTGTGGGCTGAGGATGGGATGGAGATGCCGCATGTCTTCGCATCTAGGTATCTAATAGGGCGGACACCCTTTGTTATAGAGAGATTTTTGGTTAGCCGGGTACTGCGGCAGTATGGTCGATAGCAGGGCATACCATAGGGAGCATGCCTATATGCTCGACGGAGATAGGATATCCCAGATTGGGGTCCTATGATTGACAACACGACGGTGGTAGAGGAGTTCTTTCAGTTAGCCGACCATACTTGGGATTATGCCCCTGAAATCGTGGATGCAGAGATGACTCACGAGTTTGCAGGACTCTTCGCAGCATAGGCAATAGCCAGTATATCTAATCCAGCTGAGATGATTCCAACATTTGATGATGATGAGGAGGTAGATGAGGTGGGTGGTGATGGAGGAGGATTTGATGGCAGAGATGGTGGAGGATGGGATGGCAGAGATGGTGGAGGATGGGATGGCAGAGATGGTGGAGGAGGTGGTCGAGGTCGGCGAGGAGTTAGTGGGAGATTGGAGTTTAGGAGGAGAGGATATAGGGGTGGAGATGGTGGTGATAGGGGGATACGGGGAGAGAGAGCTGTGCGATGGGTGGCAGTGGATAGAGGGAGAGGAGGTTTAGCGATCAGAGCTGGAGGGGAGGAGCAGGTTGAGGAGGTGATAACAGCAGTTGGAGGGTATGAGGACGCGCGTCGACAGGCCTAGAGGAGGAGGTCAGATGTTTTACCTCCACCTGCACCGAGGATAGGGAGAGGGACAGGGGGTACCCCTTCACAGGTACCTCTGCAGATGCAGATTCCTACACATGTGGAGGATGCACATATTAGATCACTGCAATTGTCAGTGCAGCATTTGCAAGCATAGATGTTGGTGTAGCAGCGTCAGATTACACAGCTGACCACATAGCGAGATACCACATTGGAGCGATTGGGTCGATCTGAGGCTCGAGTTGATGTTTTGGAGAGAGCAGCAGTAGGTGGTCCGATGAGAGATATTATGAGAGAGTTGTCTTTGAGAGTCAAGGAGGTGGAGTATTATCGGAGACATTATGAAGATGCGGTGCCTAAGTAGTGCCGAGTGCAGAGTTTTACACAATCGAGATCGAGTCGATCTCGGGAGATTGGGTCTAGGATGGAGAGCAGAGGCATGACAGGGCCTTCAAGACAGGATCCAGCTGGAGATCCAAGTGCTGGGACATCTGCAGGGAGACCATCCCCCTCAGGAGATAGTCATACATGAGAGACGTTGTCTCTATTGGATTTTGATCATTGTATTGTATTTGCCAGAGACATGATATGTTTTGTATTTTGATCATTTTTGGAGAGATATATATATAGACGACACCATTTTCCTCGATCCTTATGTGATGTGTTATGGATTATGCTTTCTATATGTTGTTGCTTATTCTATGATGATGCAATGTTTTAGATAGATGCTTGAATATGATATGATTTTTGATGAACATGCATGATGTTGTGAGATGTATCTTGAAAATGAGATGTATGATATGATATGCTGTGAGATGTATCTTGAAAATGAGATGTATGATATGATATGCTGTGAGATGTATCTTGAAAATGAGATGTATAATATGATATGCTGTGAGATGTATCTTGAAAATGAGATGTATGATATGCAACTAATTATTTTTTAGCATCCTCATTCTGTATTTGTCATCCCTATATAACCACATTTTTATTTGCTTTTGAGATATGTATCATCATTGAGTATTGATTGATTTTGGGAGATGTTGAAAATTTATACAAGCATAATGGTATAATTAAACCATAATGACTTGAGAAAAATTTACATGATGTTTGATTTTGCAAGATAGCACAAGCGCCAAGGTATAATTGAACCAAGACGACCTGAGTGCGGATTGCGTATAAATAGACAAGATTAAACCATTTGTATGCATAAAATGGATTCATGTCTTCAGTGATATGTTGTGAATCATGTCTCAAGACAAGTATTTAAACAGTATAGATGATCGCCTCCCAGACAGAAGACTAAGAAAATATTGGAGTTTTCTCGATGTTCTCTAGCTTTGAAGCATTGTGGAGAAAATTTAGAGAATCCAATAATTCAAAAAGTTCAAAGTGCAAAATAGTCAAAACTTTATGCAAGATGCTTGATTTGATACTTCAGAAAATCATCCATTAGTTCATTTGAGTTTTAGTTTGCTTTGTGATTGTGCTAGTTTTTGGTTGCTAGATGTGAAGTTCTGAGTTTGCTTCTAGTTTTTGATGGCTTGAACATGCTACAAGTTTTGATGAATGTTGCCCCTAGCTAAGTGTGCCTCTTGATGTGGATATGTACAGTGATTACCAAGCCATGGTAAGATGTGATGAAGGAATATGCGGATAAACCAGTATAGTGACTACGCTAAGTATGTCCTGAATGGATATGATGATAAAAATGTCAGGCGATCACCGATAGTGTTTGAAGGATATGGATAGAATGGTATGGATATAGATAGAGGAGTTGTTCTCTCACAATAGCGCCTGTTGCTAGGTTTTCACCAATTGCTTTTATTGTACCTTTTTATTTGCTTTTTCTTGATTATTTGATTGTTTTGATTTTTTGACTTTTCTGTGCATTAGACTTCCTTAAGTGTAGTATTTCTTCAGATGGATGTTGTTAGTTGGTTCGTCGAGCACATCTCCTTCTGAAGTTGTCAGCTGATAAGCACCTAATCCATAGGCTGATATGATGACATAGGGACCTAACCAGTTAGGTTCAAATTTTCCTTTCTTTTCCCAATCTTGCTGGTTTTTAGGATTTTCTTTGAGTACCAGGTCACCAATTTTAAAGATTCGAGGAATGACTTTGTGGTTGTAGCTTCGGCACATGCATTTCTGATATACTTTGAGATGAGTATAGGCACGTTGGCGTCTTTCATCTAGTATTTCAAGTTCTTGCAATCGATTAACTCGATACTCTTCATCCGGGATTAAGCCTTTTAGAGATACTCTGAGAGGTGGGATTTCTACCTCCAGAGGTAAAATAGCTTCTGATCCATATACCAATGAGTATGGTTTTTCTCGTGTAGGTGTGCGGATGCTAGTTCTATATGCCCAAAGTGCTGGATTGAGTTGTACGTGACAATCTTTGCCTACATCATTCACTGTTTTCTATAGGATTTTCAATATTGTCTTGTTGGATGCCTCTGCTTGACCATTCCCCTGTGGGTATTAAGGTGTAGAGAAACGATGTTGGATTTTGAATTTTTCACATAGTTCTTGTACATCTTGGTTTTTGAAAGGTCATCCATTATCTATGATGATGGAACTTGGAATACCATATCTATAGATCAGATAATTAAGGATAAAAGAGGCAATTTGTTTCCCAGTCACTGTGGTCATGGGGACTGCTTCTATCCATTTGGTAAAGTATTTTGTTGCAAGTGTAATGAACTCGTGTCCATTTGAAGATGAAGGATGAATTTTGCCAACCAAGTCCAATCCCCACTGACAAAAGGGCCAGGATGTTGTGAATGGTTGCAGTTCCTGTGCTGGTGCATGTATCAGATTACCATGGATTTGGTAGTTAGGACACTTCTTAGCAAAGTGATAAGAGTCTTTTTCCATTGTCGGCCAATAATATCCCATTCTCAGTAGCTTTTTAGCAAGAGTAGTACCACTTGAATGTGTACCACAGATACCTTCGTGAAGCTTGTATAAAGCGGAGTCAGATTCATTACAATCAAGGCAATGAAGAAGAGTACCATCTAGACCTCGACGGTACAAAGTATCAGTAGTGAGGGTATAACGGGTGGCTTGCCGAATAAAGTTATGTTTTTAGTTCTAGGATAGGTCAATGGGTAAGATATCATTCTTGAGATAGTCATATATTGGTCCATACAATGGAGTGTCAGAACCAGTCAAGACATAGATAACATGGGATTCAGAATGGTCATAAGCAAGGGAGAACAGTTGCTCTACCAGAAACTCATAACGACTCTGTTGGTCTGGAATTTGTAGTAGTGAAGTGATAGTAGCCATTGCATCGGCTCCTCTGTTGTTCAACCTTGGTATTTTCTAGAAGGTGATGTGCACAAAGTATTGTTTGAAGTCATCCACCATTCTTTTGTAGGGTAGCAACTTGTCATCTTTCATCTGATAGTCATCATTGATTTGATTGATAACCAGTTGTGAATCTCCATAGACTTTGAGTTCTGTGATTTTCCATTCCACTGCCATCTTGATCCCTATAACCAATGCCTCATATTCAACAATGTTATTTGTGCATGGAAACATAAGACTATATGACCTTGGTATGGTGTTCCCTTCAGGAGTGATGAATAAAATGCCGGCACCTGAGCCGTGTTGAGTGAATGATCCATCAAAGTATAAGGTCCATTGTGTTGTAGAGATAGCAAGAACGTCTCTGTCTGGAAATTTGATCTCCATTGGTTGCTTGCCAGGTAGTGGCGCTTCCGCCAGTTGATCTGCTATTACTTGTCCTTTGATAGCTCGACGCTCTGTGTAGTGGATATCAAATTCACTGAGAATCATAACCCATTTAGCTAATCGGCCTATAAGGGCTGCTTTGCTGAGTAAATATTTGAGAGGATCAATCTTTGCAACTAGCTTGATTGTGTGAGCCAACATGTAATGTTGGAACTTTTGAGAGGCGAAGACTATAGCCAAGCAGGCTTTCTCAATAATTGTGTAGTTGAGTTCATAGCCATTTAATGTCCTGCTGATGTAATAGATAGCCTGTTCCTTGCCTTGTTGATTTTCTTGTGCTAACAGTGCCCCCAGTGATACATCCGTTGTTGAAATGTAGAGAATAAGTGGCTTCCCTGCTATTGGTGGTACTAGAACTGGTGGGTTCATCAGATATTGCTTGATTTGGTAGAAGGATTCAACACATTTTGTTTCCCATCTAAAAGGCACATTCTTATGTAGTAGATGATTGAATGGTAGGCTTTTGTCTGCGAGTCAAGCGATAAATTGCCTAATTGATTGGAGCCATCCTTGTAGAGATCTGAGTTGACTAATGTTCTTAGGTGGTGGCATTTCCATGATGGCTCATACCTTTGCGGGATCCACTTCAATTCCCTTAGCTGAAACTATGTAGCCTAGTAATTTGCCTAATGTAACCCCGAAGACACACTTCTTAGGGTTGAGTCTGACTTGGAATTTCTCCAATCTATCAAAGATCTTTTCTAAGATGCTTAGATGTTCTACTCTGGTGAAGGATTTAGCTAGTAAATCATCCACATAGTCTTCCATGAAGGTATGCATCATGTCATGGAAGATTGTTGTCTTTGCCCTTTGATAAGTTGCCCCAGCATTCTTCAAGCCAAAAGGCATGACGTTCCAACAATACGTTCCCCAAGGACAGGTGAACACTATTTTATCTTGATCCTCTAGAGCAATCTTGATTTGGTTATAGCTTGAAAAACTGTCCATTAGTGATAGCATTGCATGGCTTGCTGTGAGGTCTACAATTATGTCAATACTTGGCAAAGGAAAGTCATCCTTTGAACAGGCGTTGTTGACATCTCTAAAATCCGTGCATATTCTGATACTGCCATCTGGTTTTGAAACTGGCACAATGTTTGAAATCCACTCAGCATAGTCTATGGGTTGAATAAATCCGACGTCCAATAGTTTCTTCAGCTCAGACTTAACCATGAGTGCCACATGTGGATTCATTTTTCTCAGTTTTTACTTAACTGGTTTAGCTCCCGGAGCCATAGATAAGTGATGCATGATCAATTGTAGATCGATCCCGGGCATATCTGCGTATGACCAAGCAAATTTGATTTGTTTTGGTTTGAAGAATTTGATAAATTTTGGTTTTTCTTCTGTTGTAAGAGATTCTGCTAGATGTATATTTTTTATTGTTTCGGTTGTACCTGTAGACACCCAAAATTGTCATGTCTAATTAAATAAATATTTTTATTTATTTAATTATCTAAGCCTAATTCTTCTATTAATTAAATAAATCTTTATTTATTTAATTAATTCATTTATCCTCTTCTAGCCTTATTTCTCATTTAAATAAATACATTTATTTATTTAAATTTTCCTTTTCCTAAATTAAATAAATATCTTATTTATTTAATTGATCTCACTCCTTTTATTAATTAAATAAATCTTTATTTATTTAATTAATTCATTAACCTTTTCTACCCATGACACATGTCATTCATCTCTTAATTCATACACTACCTACCCCTTTCATTATTTTATTATTTCTTTTACCTACCCTCTAATCATAGCCGACCTCCTTTTACACCTCTCAATCTTATCCCTCCATTTCATATAGAGTTTTCTATATAAGGAGATGCTTCCTTCATTATCAAACCCTAACTACCTAACTACTTGATCAATTTGACTACTTGGCATATGCGATCCTACTTGCAACCACATTCCGTTCTTTGTTGAGCTCTTGTGCACATAAAATCTAAGAGCAAATATATCAAGCAAGAACAATGGAGATAGGAAGAATGAAGATCAAAACCCTATTGGACATGTGATGGTATAATCTTTGTGATATAATTTGATTTGCATTGTCTTTGGTAATCTTCATATGTTATGGTGGATCTTTGTTGTTGTTAGGCTGGGGTTTTGTGGTTGAATTCATTTAGCCTTTCAATATCGTTATTATTGTTATCCATTTTCACCATAAACATTTTGGCATGCCCGGTGGGACTCTTGTCCCTTTTTCATCTAACATTTTTGTTGTAGATTTTGTGTTTGAAGTTGCAGATTTGACATTTTCGACAACATTTCGATATTTTCGCGTCTGCGCACTTTCGGATCGCGTTTTTGATTTTCTTTTGCGTCTGTGATGTCTGGAACCGCGTCTGCATCCTCAACAACATTTTATTTTATTTTATTTTATTTTTTTGCAGACTCTGAAAACCGCGTCTGCAGTGTTTTTAGACGCATCTATGTCCAAAAATCGCGTCTGGGTTCTGGAACCGTGTCTATGTTTCACAGAAGCGCATCTGCATCAGAGAGCCGCGTCTGTGTCTGGGGTAACTGTGTCTATGTGCATTGATTTCATTTTTGGAGTTTTATTGATTTAGTTTTTGGTCATTTAATGTTTCAGATCTGGTTTATTTTGAGCTAACATTTTCAAATCTAGCTAACAAAATTGGTGCAGCTTGTCTTGAAAGCAAAATTGTTTTGTTGAAGGCCCTTATTTCACAAAGTCTTTTGGATCTAAAATTTACCTAACTTGTGTGCTTGCAGGAAGGGGTGGTTATTTCAAACAATTTAAACTACTAATAACTCTTTGTTGTAGGTCCTTGGCAAGGGTTTTTGGATTTTTATTTATGTGCTTTATTTTCAATAGACTAGCAAACACTTCAATTGGTGCACTAAAATTGAATCATTGTCTTTTGTGTCTTGAGCAATAGGCTCTTTTTGTTTAATATTTAGAGGGCCTGTCTTCTCGTGTGGTCATTAGGACTACTAGTGAGAAGAGAACGACCCAAGTGGTAGCAAAAGAAAAGCCATATTCTTCCAAACCACTATAAATAATTGTATTCATGGTGAAAACTATGAATAACGTGTGCTGATTAGTTCATACCGACACTATGTCTCCCCATAAACCCGTTTGATCAAATTTATTTGATCAGTTGTAGGGCGTAACCACTACCGACTGGGAGCCTTCTGTATTTACAGAGCTGAAAGTGCTGCATGTATGGCCACATGAGCGGATGCCCTTACTAGAACCCTTTTGTTTTAGAAGCCCAAAACCTTCTAGTTGTTGAGGTAGGAGGTTAGACCTCTGGTAGCGGCCCACACACATACGGTTCTTAGTAGAGATACAAAGTTTGCCACGGGGATTTTTCGTGGGGACTGATGCTTGGCTGACCCGAGAAGTGAGTGCTGAGGGTGGAGCCAGTGAGGTCAAGCATCTAAGTATCCACTCTGAATAGTGTAGCCTCGGGGATAAAACCCCATGTGCGATCAACAACTATTGTCTTGGCCAGCCATAAGAATTGTGCTTGACTTATTTTAAACATTCAAAACATTCAAGAGCAAACAGCGAAACATTGTGTCTTTTGTGTCTTCAAGTGTATGCAAAACAATTTTACATCAAACAACACACTTTTCTTGGATTCATTTTGAGTCTAGACACTTGCAAACATTGGGTCTTCATCAACACTGTGTCCTCTTGTCACGAAAAATAGTCAAATAGTCATATTTAGTCACAACAAAAATGACTTCACAGATTGGAAAAAATTGCACAAATTTTGCAGAAATGCGTTTGTGTCGGACATAATAGCGTCTGTGTTGTATAACCGCGTCTGTGAAGGGCAGAAATGCGTCTGTGTTTCTAGAATCAACATTGCAATTTACAAAAAAATCTCAGAAACGCGTCTGTGTTAGGAAATCGCATCTGTGCAGTATACAGGCACGTCTGTGTTCAGAATTGAAAATTTTTATAGTCCAGCAAACAAACACAGTCAGTTTCAAAATTCTTGAGCTTCCTAGGTTATTTCTCCCGGTTTTCATCTAGCATTCAACCTGTCTTTGGGTCTCACATAATACATCATTGCTTTACACCTTACATTACATTTACATTTGTCTAAACTTGAGTCAAAAGGTCACTTGCTTGTCCTCATCATACTTTGTCAACATACTACATACAACAACATTTTGCTAAGTGGTCTCTCATCAAGGTCGATCACCTTTGGGTTTCATTTGGTCTTACTTAGAGTTAAGGTCAACTTACCTCATCAAGAGAAACTATCCTCTCTTTGGAAGTCACACCTACTCTACTACATACATACTTGGTCTTACACTTTGGACATTGCAAGTACACCTCAGATTCATTTACATTCCATACAACTCTTGGTCTTCCATACTCTTTCCATTTTCATCTAGTCTCACACATCTCGGTCAATACCTAGTTCATGGTTGAAACCCGTCTTCAAAAATCTAGGAGAGAAGCTAAAGAGGCTCAAGAGTCTGCAAACATGAGTTCTTATGAGTATGACAATGATATCTTTTTCAATTCTGATCATACTACATTACCTGACATGGATGCCTATAGAAACATTCCAAATGTTGAGAACATGGACACTACAAACAACAATGATACACACAATGATGATATGGACAACTTTTCAGTATATTCAGCAGATGTGGAAGAATCCATTATGGATCCCCGTTTCAATCGATTGGTTGAGGAAATAATGAGGAGGGATAGACAATACTTCTTACAAATGATGGCACAAAGTGGAGCCAAGATACCTCATGATTTTGACATGTCTCAAATAATGGAACATAGGCCTTTACAACAAACTCACTCCAACATGGATCAAAGGAGGCCTAATAGTGGAGGCAATAGAGGACCACATATGGTACCTGAATCACCATCATCTTTGTTTCAAAAACCAGAGGTCCCACATACACATGGTCAAACATATGATACTCACTTTCGTAGACCATTATGGAAGTCTTATGCAAAGAAATATGCTCAATCACATATCAATGCTAAGGATCAACCACCAAAGCAATTGGATATTCAAAGGCATGCTCAAAATTTGGACACAAAGAAACCCTGTTTCAAATTTGGGGGCAACACATTAGAACATGACATGCCTGTAGAGTATGGTATACATGGACAAAATAGATATTTCGTTCCTCAACATGAATCTATACCAAGTGGTCCATATATGCAGCATCACTATAGACCTCCTCCATATGAACATGTGCATGATCAATATCATCCATATATGCAACATGTTCCTCCTCCAATTGGTGCCTCAAGCATGGGGTATGGTCCAAGAAGTCGGTCTCCACCGAAGAACAATTTGGAGCAACAAATCAGGGACTTACAAAAGAAAATGGAGGACATAAATACACCGAAGCCAACATACACAATGAGAGACATGTCCTTATCCATTTGACAAGAGCATTCCAATGCCTCCATTTCCTACACACTTTGTGACGCCTAAATTTGATAAGTATAGAGGAAAAGGGGATCCTAAGGCACACATAAGACAATTTTTCACAGCTTGCATTGAGATAGCAGTAGAAGAGACATATTTGATGAGATTATTCCCACAGAGCCTAGGTGATCAAGCTATGGAATGGTTCTCCCAACTTCCACCTGGAACTAAGTCATGGGGTGATTTAGCAGAGGCATTTATTTGACATTTCTCTTACAATATAGAGACAGACATATCAGTCACTACTTTGTGCAACACCAAGCAAAAAGAGAGAGAGTCTTTTCCATCATTTTTACAAAGATGGAGGAATCTAGCCAGCAGATGCTCTTGTGAAATTCCACAAAAACAAATGGTAGAAATGTTCACCCAAAATGTTAACAAAGAGATTGGCTATGATCTAAGGAAAGCTTGTTTGTCCACTTTCAAGGACATCATTGAAAAAGGCTTAGCGACATAAAAGGTCCTAATTGAACAAGGAGTCATTAAGATATTCAAGGAAAACAAAGATGACTTTAAAGGAAAAGACAAGCCAAGATTTTGGAATAAAAACAAGAACACAGTCAATGATGGTGTTGTTGATGCCAATACAGTGCGACCCAAATTCATTTTTTCTGGATCAAATCAGGTGAATACTCAAACAACTTCTAGATCACGAAGGAAGTATACTCCATTGGGAGAACCACTTGAGTCAGTCTTCAAGAAGCTAGTGGCAAACAAGGTAATCACTATTCCAGATTTTCCTCCATATGAACTAAAGGTTAAACCAAATTGGTGGAATGATGACAAGTTTTGTGAATTTCATAAGAGCAAGGGTCATAAGATAGGGAATTGCCATCGACTGAAGAACATCATACAAGATCTCATTGATAGGGGTGACATTGAGATTGAAGGGCACTCATCCAATCAAGAACATGAGATGTTTAAGGAACCATTCCCAAAACATGACAAAGGAAAAGCTAAAGTCACAGATGATCAAAACAACTATACCAGAGCATCCTACAACTGTGATTCAACTATCAATCACATTTCGATGGACAATTACGTCTCTACCATTATCATCAAGGACAAAAACCCTGAGAATTCTACCCAGAGACCCAAGATTGTCCTAAAAGGTGTTGGATCTTCTTCCGAACCTACCTCTGAATGTCATGTCACAACTCGTCGAGGTAAAATCACTTTGCAAGGTGCTCCAACTAAAAACACCACTTCTTCATCAACCAAACCTGAGTATGACCTTATAGAACAGTTAGGGAAGACACCCGAGCTCATCTCCATCCTTGAGCTCTTATGCATATCCCCCGCACATAAAGCTATTCTTGACAAAATCTTTAGAGACACTGCCGTTCCTACTGATCTGAACGTGGACTAGTTTCAAGCCATGGTGGGGTACCTTTCCATTCCATATTCACTTACATTCACAGAAGCCGATGATGCCTCCATGAGCCAACCACATAATGCACCATTACACATTGAAGTCTTCATACACAAACATCGAATAAAACAAGTCCTGATAGATGGAGGAGCTGGTCTAAACATTTGTACCTTGAGCACAATTAAACAATTGGGATATTCTGATAAAGCTATGAATTCTACAAACAAACTCACCATCAAGGCATATGATGATGAAGAGCGTTCCTCCAAGGGCACAGTCACCTTACCTCTCAAAGTTGGGCCAGTTATGAAGGATGTGGTTTGTCAAGTCCTAGACCTAGATCTCACTTATAACATATTGCTAGGGCATCCTTGGATTCATGGAATGAGGGCAGTCCCATCCACATATCACTAATGCATTAAGTTTCCTCACAATGGAGTGGAGGTAACAGTTAATGGTGATCCTAATCTGTTCATATACTGCAATAACCTGAGATCAAAAACTGAGACCATCATTCCTAGTAATCACGAAGCTATTCCTTCTTCGGCATACATTGATCCTGAGTCATTAAAACCTTCGACATCAAAACAAGGTGAGCTTAAAGGCAAATTTCAGGACAAGGGCATGGGGGAATACACTTTAAATTAGACCATGTACTTACAACAAGTCATGAGTTCACCAAAGGAATATGGAAAACCACATCCTAACAAGAAAGTATCCATCATTGTACTCAAATGGGACCCTACTACCTTTCAAAGATGGGGCGAACTAGAAGAGGAAGACTTATACAAAATGCTTTACAAAGACATTGAAGATGATACACAAGATCATATCAGTCTAACATGTGAGAAATATGGCAAAGGTTTCAAGATCTTACAAAAATTCGGGTATGATGGAAAAAGCCCTCTTGGGTTACGAAAGGAAGGCATCATTGAACCTTTACAACCTGACTTGACTTTCAAAAAGGAACGCTCGAAGGGACTTGGTTTCCTGACTTCCAAGGTCCACACTCAAAGGATAGAAGAAGCCTTACAAATCAAAGCTGCCAAAATTCAACAAGAGGATCGCTATTCCACATACTCCAACGAATGGGAATGGGGTTCAGATAAATCCTCCAGTGACTACAAGCTCACTGAGACATTCAGAGAGCCAGATGAACCCACAGAAGAAGAGGAATTTTATAAAAGATTCAAAGTTGGTCAAGAAACAACCCATGAGGATTCCACACAGTCCTTGTCTCAAGGTCATAGGTTGAAATGACATAGGATGAGAACACCTGTCCCTGAATGCGCTACTAGTGATGATAATTTGGATTCGTTAGTGATCGAGACTGATGAGGAGAGTGCCATCAATGACCTCGATAATTACCTTGACATACCTGAATATAACTGCATCTTCACTCTTAGCTTCGATAACTTCGAAGACATTAAAGGCCTTCCCCTTGTTCACCACCAACTCATTGACTGGAATCATGAAGGACCTGCACAGTTTGACACATTCCAAAATGATGAAGCTTTTATTGACTATCTTGGCATACGAGATGATCTTCCCCCTGGGGACCATAAAGCGGGATACACTATAGAACTTAATAGTGTGGCATTTTTTGGTGAGGGTGTCGGACCTTCCAGTCGCAAAAATGTGAAAATAAGAACAAACCAAGGGTCTTATGGTGAAAACCACACTGTGGCGCTGTCTGACCCCAAAAAAGTAAAAAGAAAGGACGTATTTGAGGGCGAAAACCTCTCTGAGGCACCCGAAGATGGAAGGCTCGACATTCTCCCAACATCATATGAGGAAAAGTCATCCATGTTGGTAGAGGAGACTATTAAAACAAACATTGGTACAAAAGAGGTTCCACACAACATATTCCTAGCTCAATCATTGACGGAGTCAGAAAGGTCAAAATTCATAAGTTTCTTCAAAGAACGACAAATCAACTTTGCATGGTCATATGTTAATATGCCTGGATTGGATCCGGATTTGGTAATGCATCATTTGACAGTTAAACTGGGGGCAAAACCAGTGAAACAAAAATCAAGAAAGATGCATCCACAAGTGGCATTACTAGTCAAAGCAGAACTTGAGAAGTTATTGGATTTTGGATTCATACGCCCAATTGATTATCCTGAATGGATCTCCAAATTAGTGCCTATCAGT
>NC_081411.1:672634095-672664907 GCF_030272615.1 Cryptomeria japonica | reverse complement strand
TGGTCAATTTCAAGAACGCATGTTTTGTATTAATAGTGTTAGGAATAAGGTGTCTCAACCTTGGATAATTCCTATTCTTATTATTTGGTTTGTAAAATGTATTTCTTGCAAATAATGTAATTAAGTGTGAGTGTACATGTCTAGTTGGCATGTTGATGTGTCACTCCACTTGATGTGTCGGCATCTTGAATTGTGTGTAAGGAGATCATGGCTGAAATGGTTATGACAGATTCCTATGACACGTAAGAGCTATTTCTAGGAGATTTCAATGATGGGTGAAGACATGCAAGACATGTGGCAACTGATAAAGTTGAGTACTGTACACTCTTCCTCAATCATGGGGTTCTTTGGAAGTTGCCCTAAAAAGGAAAGCGCGTAAGCATTTTTTAGGGTTACAGACTGTGATACGAAAAGAGTGTATTGTTGGTATAATATCATGCTACTGGATTTGTCTTGAAGTGTTGATTGTCTCCTGAAAGAACTTGCATTGCAAGTGTGTTGTAACCATTGTGTTGAAGATAATACATTGTGCAGGTTTTGGAGTGCTGGGGTTTTTTACCGAAAGGTTTTCCCCAGGGTAAATCATTGTGTCATTCTCTATTTTATGTATGCATGGTATATGGCTGCAATATCTTTGTTAAAGTATTTAACAAATCTGAAATTGTAAGGATCTAAAAGAATTTGCACAATACTTTCCTCTAGAGATTAGTGTAGGAAGTTGTTTCCGCACCTGAGTTTCCTTACAAATAGTTGGCTAGTAGTTTCACTAGAGTTTAAGGAAGAGACTTGCATGTCAACTACAACTCCTTGTTTTTGTAATGTTTAGTTCAAATAGCTTTTAATTCCTAGAATTTAGGATTTGAACTCTATAAATTAAAATTTTTGATTCATTGTAAGGGTCCACGAATTGAAGATTTGAGGTCCAATTTAGAGATTCTTTTAGAGATTTTTATTCAGATTTTTATTAGTTTAGAAGATTTTGTGATACTCTTTGAAGTTTAATACAAAAAGAAACTTGTGGATTGTCTAGTCTACTTGTGTGTTTGATATGGTTATGTTCTTCGTTATCTAGTAACTTCTATTATTTGAATCAACAAGTAGTTCTTTTGGATACTTTGTTATTTTATGAATCATATTGCGCATGTAAATGGTATATGAGGATTAAATTGATAGGGTGATTATTGGTTTAATGATATTCATTTCCATTGGTATGTGAAGTTGTCTGACTTTATATATTTTCTAGAGTTCATCATTTGAATGCCAATTTAGTAATATTGATGATATTGGGTTATGAAATTCTAGCCGCGTGGTTCATTCAATTGTTATTGTGTTGATTTGATTGTTATTTGCTTGTTTCCTTGATCATGCATATCTCACAGTTATCTCTCAATTAACATTTCATCTTATTTTTGGATATAATTTACAACCATTATATATGAAAATTTCAATGAAGGGTTATGTCTCTTAAAGTTGGTTGATGATCCATTTCTATACTGTAGATAATTTTTTGTAGCCTAAAGTCAGATTTTCTTCTAATCCTTGAGTTGCTAATAGATGTCTTGTATTAGTCCTCTTCTTTCACTAAAATTTGGTTATAACTATAACACCCATCAAGGAGTGAGAACCTCTCAAAACCTGATAAAAGGAAAAAAAATGTTCCATAGAGGGTAGTGGGTAATAATATTTGAGTGAATCTCTATTTAGTTCCCTACAATCAACACATAGCCTTCTCTCTCTATTTTACTTGGTTTGCTTGTTTTTCTTGTGGTTTTCTGTTTTGTCCTAACCTTGGAAACTTGGGTTCTTGAGATTCTGGGTTAGGGGTTTTTTCGTTGTCTTATCATTTCAGACACTCATGTTCTCAAGTCCCCTAAATGATAAGTCTTTTCCTTTGTCATTTTCTTTTTCCCTACTTCGGAAACCTAGGTTCTCGAGTTACCAAAATAGGGGCCATTGGTTTGTTTTCCATCAATTAGGAAACTCAGGTTCCTGAGTTCCCAAAATGATAGTTTTAGTGGTTTTTGGGTCTTGTTTAAATTAATTCAGAATCCTGAGCTCTTGAGTTCCTGAATTAGTTTCTCTTTTGCATGTTTGTTCGATTCAGAACCCCGTAGCTTTGGGATCCCGAACCCTCTTTTCTGCTTCATCTTTTTATTTTGTTTGGACTTTCGTCTAGAGTTTCACGTTGCATCTTAGAGTGCCACCATGGAACTTTGGAACCATGAAGTCCCAGGTTTGTTTCTATAATTAGTAGTTTCACCACTTCAGAAATCTGGGTTCCCAACTTCCCGAAGTGGTTGCTTTTTGCGTTCTTGGTGAGTTCGGTATCTTAGGTTCCCGAGGTTCCGAATTTATTAGTCATGTTGATTTTCAAAAATTAGGACCTCGGGTTCACAAACTCCCGAGTTTTCTTTGTAGTTTCTTTTTTTTCTCACCTCGAGACCTCGGAATCTTGGAGTCCCGAAGTGAGCTGCTTTTGTAGTGATGTTTCTTTGAGTAGTGTTTGATGCTTGTTTGGTTGGCTTTGTAGGTTTAGTTGTGTTAATGGAATCTTCTCGAAAGGCAAAAGATCTTGAGAAGCTCACAGTCACAATAAAATACCAATACCAGGGGCAAACATACACCTCAAAGCAAGAAGATGCAATTTAGTGGGTAACAGACATGGAGATCGAGCATATTGAGCTTGAAGACATTGAAAAGCAATTGGAGAAACCCATACTAAGTGCAGAATACATGCAGATTAAAATATCTAGTCTGGTAGAGGCAATTGTGTTCCCACAATCAGTGCAGGCCACAGAGTTTATAATGCAAATTGCACAATTCTATAATCCCGACACTAGGCAATGTATCGACATTGATACAAATGTGGTGATTGATTTGTCCCCTGATATGTTGGCCCTATTCTTCCATATTCCCACCAAGAAGGAGGTACTAGTTCAGGGAGAAGAAGATGGAGAAAGAGAATGGAACCAAAATATGAGCCAATGTAAAAAGAGAAAGAATGAAGAATGGCTCAAGGAAGAATGGGAAATAGGCTTAAAGGCGAATGAGATTTTGAGGGAGTATTTTAACGAAACACAAAGAGACTTGATAATAATGCTCAGCAAGGCCTTCGGCAAACCTGCCTACCAACACTTCCAACCATGGATGTTCTAATTCATGCTAACAATTTTGGATGGATGACAGTACTACGACTGGGTAAAATTTTGTCAGATAACATAAGAGACCAGCTCAAGGAGGTACATAATACGAATAATTTTTTCTTTACATCTTATATTTTTTGGGTAGTAGCCTGATCCAGTCAATTTCCAGAGCTGCAGATTGAGGGCACACTGGGGGAAGAAGAAGGACAAAATGTTGTGTGGGAATACTACACCCAGTTGCCGCTGAAAGAATCCAGGCTACACTACAAGAGAATCAATGACACATTTTTGTTTCCAATTATTATAAGGCTAATAGCAGACACTAGGTTCAGGCTGAGCAAGGAAGGAATGGAGTTAGTAAACAAGTGGGGGTGTTGGTTTGTACAAAACTCCCGATCTACTTATCTGAGAGTGAGTGGGTTCACTGGAGAACCATTTTTGTTGCCTAGGTATTGTACAAATAGAATAATTTTGTTAGAATATGCAAGAAAAATGGTGCATTTGCAAAATTTTATGTCCTCAAGACATAAGATGAGGGTTACATGTGAGGATTTCCTCTTAAATTTATCATTCTTTTCATATCCGAAGATTCATGTGGCAAAGGCTGCTGAACAAGAATTGTAGGAGCTACAGTTGAAGCCTTTCAATTTCGCTAGGCAATTTTATGACCCATACAATAAACTAAAGGGATTAATGCCCAAAGTATATGAAGGACATCAACCTACCCTAGAATATTTTTGGGCCAATCTCTAGGATAGCTTTGAGGCAAGAGAGAAATACTACCATCACCTTACTATTCCTCAAATAAGGGATTTTGGTATTGAGACCAACTTACCCAAATAGTTGCATGATGATGATGTTTTTCTAGATCCCATGTATAGAGAAACAAGGATAGATAAGAGGCCGCTTCCTCCAATTAGGTAATCACAACAAGAAGTGGTAGACATTGATACCATCTCTCAACCGGTAATAGATAGAACCAAGAAGTGGTTAAATCTAAGGATTAAAATAGTTGTATCCAGAGGTAAACAAAAGAATATCCCGACTGACAATCCTTAATCGAGGATACATAAGGAATATACAAGGAGAACACAGTTAGAGTCGAGGAAGAACACCTCTGCGGACCCAAAGGAGGAAATTGAAAATACTTAAACCATAAAAGAACTGAGGAAAAAGTTAAATGAAAAGATGAAAGAGGCCAAATATTTAGCAAAACAAGTGAGTTTAGGGATTACTGTCGGCCTAGGGGCCACACCACAAGAAAAAATTTCATCTTGTTAGGCTTTCTATTGAAGGTGTTGAAGAGGAGAAAAGACTTGTGAAGTGAATTTAGTTAGAAAATGTGCAAGTCAAACATATAATCATATGAAATCAAAGACATAACTCCAAAACACATGAAAACATGAATAAGATGCATATACATCACAAAATCTTATACCTCTCCCTCATATTGAGCTTGATGAAGTGAAGGCACCCCTTGGTAATGCTCCACTTGATGTGCTCCTCTTGCTTACTTGATGTGGATGGCTCTCCAATGTTGTGCACAAATGGAATGGATTTGGAAGATGATAAGGATGAGATGATCAAGTGTGGATGAGATATGATTTGAACATGATAAGGTTGCCAAGATGATTTCCTTGGCTCGAAAGGATAGCATAAGATTACTAAACTTGGAGATGATCAATGAAGGGATGGAGTCCTCAATTTATAAGAAGAGGAGAGGAAGAATGGATGGTTGGGATGGATCCAAGATGAAGGGCTAGGATTTCTTGTGAGCTCACACAAGGTCCAAGAGAGGGTGTGGAGACCAACAGATATGTCTTAAAGGCATTTCTTGTCTCCACACTCCTCAAGGTGTATTGGGAAGACTTCCCAAGGTACCTCGAGAAGAGCAAGGTGCATTGGGAAGACATCCCAATGTACCTTGAGAGGAGCAAGGGATGTGACATTCCTTGAAGAATGGAGAAGAGGAATTAAAAATTCTCCAAAAAGGGATGATCATGGGGATTAAACGTATAAGAAGGAATTAAAAATTCCTTGGGAGAGGAGATGCCTAGAGGATTGTGAGATTTCGAAAATCTCACATCCTCCTAGGAAAAGAGCATTAAAAGCTGGTGGTTGGATGGAAGGGACAAGGGGTTGACTTTGTGGCTAATCATCATGATTAGCCATTAGCAACTCATTAGGAGGGGGATTAGAGGAAATGTTAGGTGGGATTAGGAATTGTAGGAGGATTTGACTAGGAGAGAGAATGAGTGGAGGGAATTAAAAATTAGAAGAATAAGGTTAAGTGAGTTTAGGGAGTTTCTAGAAGAATTTATTAGGTTAATGATGAATTAAGAAGATGTTTTGTAGGAATCATGTGGGTTAACTAATTAATTGAAATTAATTAGCTAAGAGGGAGATTTGTGGGGATTTAATTTTTAGAAGAATAAAGAAAGGGATTGATTTATTAAATAAATCAGTCACATACCATAGTGACAATATTAATTATATTTAATTAATATTGAGGAGAATTTGAATTAAGATAATTAATTAATTAATTATGTGAGGAATTAAAAAAATTAAAAATAATTATTTTTAAGTGTCTACATTTTGCCTCTCTTTGAAGCGAGGTGTGATGACGCATTGATTCAAAGAATAATCTTGTTTTTTGATGATGATATTGATTTGATTGATAAGATCTAGATTCAGTCTGGTTTCAGGAAGGATTCATCCTGTATAAGACAAAGATGATCAAAGCATCTAGTTTCAGGAAGGATTCATCCTGTATAAGACATGATCATAGCGCAACGTTTGGTTTCAGGAAGGATTCACCCTATATAAGACATGATTGATCACAACGTCTAGTTTCAGGAAGGATTCATCCTATATAAGACATGATCAGACTGCAATGTCTAGTTTCAGAAAGGATTCATCCTGTATAAGAAATGACTGATCACAACGTCTAGTTGTAGGAAGGATTCATCCTATATAAGACTTGACTGATCACAACGTTTGGTTTGAGGAAGGATTCATCCTATATAAGACATGATCTGAGCGCAACATCTGGTTTCAAGAAGGATTCATCCTATATAAGACATGACTGATCACAACGTCTGGTTTCAGGAAGGATTCAACCTATATAAGACATGATTAGAGTGCAACGTCTGGTTTTAGGAAGGATTAATCCTATATATGACATTATCAGAATTAGAATTAATTATGTGAGGGATTAAAAATAATTATGCATAATTATTTTGAAGTGTCTACATTTTGGTGATGTGTAGAATATAGAAGAAGAAAAGGATGCCCCAGCGTAAAGCATGGGAGGTGTATGCCCCCTCGAGAATTTTTTCGAAAAAAGGATGAAAAATTCTCAAAAAAGGAGGAAGAAGAATCAGGGTGGAAGGGATAAATGAGGAAGAAATATGAAGTTGTCGTAAAGAATTTGGAAGGAAGAATAGGAGAGGCGAGACCGCGGGGGAAGATGGGCCCTCACCGGGGCCCATATATGCCACAACGGACCCAATGAGGGGTCATTGTATCATAATGAACATATTTTCCTCTTTATATATATATATGTATACATGATTCGATTGGTGACAGATGATGTGTAGCATTTACTGTGATGGATTATTTTTGTTTCTCTTATGATGTCATATATGGATGCAATCATGGATGTGCTATGCTAACCTATTTTGTGATGCAGAGTGGATGCTTATGTATTTATGTTTATGATGTGTTGCTGACATATTTTTTGGATGCAGGATGAGTGTTTGTTATGCTTTATGTATAAATACACATGTGTGAATGATTTATGATGCAGTCTAAATTTAATTCTATGTGGATGAGTGTATCTTTTATGTGATGCAATCTTATATGGTAAATGTTTTATGGAAAAAAAAATGACTGTCTAAGAAATGCACTCTACATGATGTGAATGAATTAATAAAAAGAGGGAATATGCCAATAATAACACAATGATCTTAGATAGAAGAATATGGACTAGATGGGAAGTGGGGGAAAATGAGAATTCCATGGGATTATTGAGTTTATGATTTGATGGAATGATGGTGAGATATTGTGCACAATGAATGTGGAGAGCCAACCTAGTTTGATGTTGCCCTGAGTGGCTTGCACCACTAATTATAGAAATCAGGATGCCATGAGAAACCCAGGGCGTGGACTGACTCTATAGACAAATGGGAATTTCTTGCACACAATAATGCAAGTGTTAAGAAACACTAATACAAAGCTGTGGGTTCGTGCAAGGAAACCCTCAAACACACCGATAACTATTGTACACAAGAAGGTAAGTGTTGATAAACACAAATACTAGGTCATCATTTTGTACAAGAGAGATCCAAAACATGCACTGCTATGAAAATATGCCCCAGTATGCACCTATCGTAACATACCTAGATATGGAAAAAACTAGGTAGTCATAAATAGTGGCAGTCGTAGGGCAAAAAGATGCAAGTCTAAATGAGAAGATCCTACAAGATCTAACAAGTTAATTATTCTATGACAAAATGATACCTCTTGCCAAGAGTAGGACTTAGGATGGTGAATTAGGTTGCCTAGCGAGGGAAGGAATCATCCCTAGGGCAAAGTGGATTTGTGGATTTAGGCAAGTGATTTAATGGTTTTGGAGAGTGACTTGTGGACTTGGGATTGTTTCTCAAGACTTCTTGAAGCTTACACAGAGGCATAAATGTTAGGTCCAATATGGAAAGCTAATGTACTGAGAGGGGAGGGGTGAATCAGTACATCAAAACTTTTCTTCAACATAAACTTTACTGTTAAGCATAAACTGAATATTGTTGAAACATAATATAAAGCTAAAACATATAAATAACATTCATACATGTTTCACTTCGTAACACATATATTTTGGTTACGCAGAAACTCTTGGTTAGAGAGAAAAACTGCTATGGGGATGGCACCCACAACTTCACTACTGCAATAATAAAGGTTGCTCAGTTAGAGCTACATGTTTAGCTATTTCTAATAGCTTACCCTGTTAGGCGTATCAAGATCTTTAGATCTACCTTGCTAAATAATTTTACAACACTTATACTAAATGTTGCACCTAGTTAAAGGCTTTACAATTTATAGACTTTGTTAGAGTCTTTTACCCTGTTAAAGCTTTCTCTTACAACACAAAATAATACAATCAAAATCTTTACAAAATATCTACAACTTCACATCTGAAATGTTGTAGCAGATTCTATGTGTTCAATACGAGATTACTTTGCTCATAGCATACCTTGGTAATTGATAAATCAACTCGGTAAACCCTTCTGTTTACTCTATTCCTTAACTATTCTCTGAAATCTTTCTCGGTGACCTCTGAATTTCTCTATCAGTCGTAACAGTCACAACAAATTATGCTTTCTCATGAGTTTGCCTTTCAACTTATCTATCACACATGTCTTTCTTCATACATTTTGATCCTCATTTCATGCTATATAAATAGATCTCTTATGACAATGATTTTTTCATGCTTCAATCTTACAAACATGATTCATCGAATGAATAACCATACAAATTATTTCATTGGATAGATGTCCTCAAAATCATACAAAATCTTAAGGTGCAATTTCCTATGTGATAACGGTTCCCTATTCCTTGATCTTGTAACACGTTTCCACATATGTGTCCAGGTTCAATGAATCTGGTAACATTTTTCACTTGGTTCATATTAACTCGGTATACCATCTTTGCTACTCGGTAGACATAGAGCGTTACTTGGTAGACTGTTTGGTGTATACTAAACTCTGTGACTTCTTTCTTCTATAACCAATTGCATTAGAGCTTACCGACTAAATATTTTGGTAGTGTTAACAGACTAGATTATATAGGATGACTTTGGACATAAAACTAATGACAACTTAGTAAGTAATAACAATCTCCCCTTTTGACATTAGTTTTGAAATATTTGACAAAACTCCTTTCAAAGTCATAACTCAAAAATCTATATACTACAAAATTTGACTAAACTAATAGTATATACAATTGTCAATAAATAGTATACTCAAATATACTCCTCTTATCAATATATTGTACATAACTCTGATTTTTCATGCAGCTTTACTATTCTGTATTCACTGCTCGGTGCTTTATTATCCCCTAGTCAAACTTACCTATACATCCAGATACTCTAATCTGCTCGGCATACTTCCTCTTGTATACACTATACTCCCCCTTTTTGACAAACATCAAACCTAGTTACCATTCGGTGGAGGCAACTGGTCAAAAATGGATTTATACTTTGTACATGCATCGATGAGAGCGGTAGAGAGGGCATCCTTGACATTGTCTATTAGGGAATTCTGAGTTGTAATATCAGCTAATAGTGAAATCAAACCATCTAATGTGCTTCCCTCAACTTGAGTGGACAACTGTGTATCTCAGTTGATCTACTCTTGAATGGAGGACAAGTGTGGAATGAATAAGGTTTGAAGAGTCATAACATCCATTCTTATTTTGTGCTCTTCATTCTGAAGTTCCAACTATTGAGCCATGAGAGATTGTAACTTGGTATAGAAATTCTGAATAGAATTGGGCTCGGTGGTCAATTTATTTGAGAGATCGTTGATCTCTTTTTCAATAACTTTGGTTTTATTCTTGATATCTTTAATGAATAAAGAAAATGTACAAAGCTTTTGAAATAAATAAAGAATATGTTTGAGTTGAGGGGACAACTCAGCAATGAGTCCGGTTAGCTTAACTTTACCGATAGAATTGGCTTTCTGTACCTCTTCAATCATTTTGGTAGAGAGCTCTTTGTCCTTCAATTTGCTTAGGTATTCAGATGCGTCTACTCCAGATGCTTCTATTTTAGTGAGGAGTTCATCCAGTTGAATATGGATGGCTGCATCTATTGTCACGGTAGCTTCAGGTAGCATTTCTATTAATAATGCTTTAACCTTCTAAAGTACTCTATTTTTCTTCTATATAACTATTTGTCTCTCTTGTTCTGCTTTGGCTTTGCATAGGTCCCCGAATTCAATGAGTGCTGGCCCTTTTAGTTTTGAAATGTCTACATTTGGCAACACAATCGGCTTTGACAGATCTAGCTTGAAACTATGCTTCTTCATTTTCTTCTCCCTAGATGATGAGGCTTTCATTGGTTGAACCAGTACAATGGCTTGGGAGGTTTGTTCACCCTCGGTAGGTTGCTCGGTAGAGGCAACACTTTTGTTAGTTTCTTTAGCCTTAGATGTAGCCTTTGGTGATTTTGTGCTTGGGGTCTCAGTGGCAACAGTTTCAGTGCTTGTTGGGGCTTGAGAAGTTTGTTCCCCAGTGGTTTGAGAAGTATCTTCTCCTTTGGTAGACTGTTGACCCTCTTTGCCTTGTTCAGTGTCCTGAGGTGTCTTGGTTGAAACATGTTGAGTTACCAGAGGATAGGACTTGACTTGTTCCAAAACTGATTCAATTCATACTAGTTTGGCATAGGCATTCCCTTCTATCATCTCCTGTTCCTATACCTCGGTGTTCATGATATCCTCATCAAGTTGTATGGTACCAGCAGGATCTTGCTCGGTGATATCAACTATTTCAATGTCACCTTGCTCATCAACACTCTTGATTCGAAAAATTTCTTGCCATTTTTCTTTTGTTTCATTCTCTATTTCAATATAAAGGCCATTCATCAATTTCAAGGCTCTTTGCTTGACTAGGAAGTTTGTCTGGTAGTTTTTTAGATGTTCACTTATCTCATCTATTGACATGTCTGGAAAGAGATGTACTAGACTTCTTTCTCTTATCTTCTTTTATGAGTCCATAGCATATTTCCACCTATTATCAATGTGTAAGTACAATTATTTTGGAAGAGAATTAGTTACTTCCAATGGGACTAATCAAATTTTAAGAAGTGTGCAGATTACAGCTTCTTCAATTTTCCTCTTTTCTTCTTCAGTTTTGGATTCATATTTTACATATCTGAATGTCTCGAATCCTCCATATTTTTTCAATTTGGCACAAAAGTTATCAACACTGTGTACATCTTCCTTTATGCTTTTGACAATCTGAAATTTATTTCTGTCTTCAGATTCGGTGTCACTTGACCCTTTATTCAAAATGAGTCTCTGAGTAGACTTCTTATAAGTTTTTGTTACCTTAGGCATTGCAACATTTTTCTGCTTCTTACTCGGTGACACTGTAGATGATCTATTAATACTTTGATCATTTTGGTTGCTTTCCTTGTAGCCTTAGGTACTACAATGCTCATCTTGACTTTTTCTTTGACCTCTTCATAGGTACCGTACCTGATCTCAGTAGCATGCCTTGGAAGTGCAAGATAGGCATCTATTTGCTACTGCTTAATGTTAGAATCAATCTCATAATCCATAGGTGGCAAAGCTTGAGTTCTTGGTTCTATAGCATTGACATAACAGTAGTCAGTGTCAACTTCAAAACATATATTATCCTTGTATTTCTCCACTAACTGAGGTGGGATTTTGTACCTGTTATGCATCTTTTCTTGAAATTTGCTAAAGTAATCATCCAATATATCATTAAAATTATCACCTAGCTATTTGATAAAATCATTTATTTGATGGGTGATTGGTCGGTGTAGCTCCCAAACTACATTACCAATTGATGGAAAGAATTTATGAAAAAAGAAAAACATGCATACTAAGAGTGACCCAAACTTTAGTGTGTTTGTCGAGTTGTTCTTCTTCGGCTTCCTTATGGTGGTGAGATTTTCAAAAAGATTTTTAAACAACACTTAGCATAGGTCAATCTTCATACCCTTTTTCACAATTTTGTATGCTAAATCAACAGCTGCACATGGTACATTATTTTCCCTTGCCGATTGAAAGAAACAATACCCTATGACTCTAATTGCAAACTTCAGCTCTACATCTGTAACATTATTCAATTTCAGACCTCTGCAATCAGATTCAACTCCAGTTAAAGTTATTAATTCCTTTTGTGGAATCATTTTCTGTGCATGGGCATGATCGAATATAGGGTAACCTGTGATTAAGTGGATGATTTCCTTTGTGATTTTGAACGGTTTCTCCTCTAACCATATAAAGTCATCATGAACTCTGCTCAAAACAAATTTAACCCATTGGGGTTTGAAGACTCACAGGTAGGTTAGGGCTTCAGTCAATCCCTTGACTTTGATATGCTCATATTTGCTATCCAGATTTCCATCGATGCATAATTCATCATACATGTCCTTGATCTCAATATGACCTAGTTCTTCAACTCGACACTTAGTGTAGAATCTGACATCCTCAACCAATAGAACCCTATCTGGAATGAGAGAAAATGTTGTTTTATCATCGGGTTTGGATGCTACTTTGGGAGGTAAGGAATATTTCAGTGAGGGCTTCTCAATGGTTTCAACAACAAGAGGTTTCTGAATCTTTGGAGCCATTTCAAACTTTGGATAATTACTAATGAAAAATTTTAGGGTTTGAAACTTAACCAGCAAACGCTTTCCTCTTAGTAAATATAAAGCAGGCATTCTCAACTAATATGATCAATTGACTTGCTTGAAAAATGTGTTGAGATTGATGAATAAATACCTTGAAATTTGGTCGGGAGGAGTTTCATCACCTTTGAATCGCTTAGATCTGCTTTTTGAAAACTTGGTAAGTGTAAAATGACCGCGCAAAAGGCTTTAGGTACACATTTTACCTTATCAAGCTCCATGCAGTTAGGTCAGAAAACATTAAATGCACTCGGTTCCATTAAACTGATTACCTTCCTTTTTGTGCTTTTACCGACTAGACGAGCTTCTTGCATTTACTGACTTCTCTGGTACTCCAAAAGACTAGACAAAATTTCAAACTTGCTATTGCATCTTAGCTATGCATATTTTGGAATTAAGTACATGATAAAATAGAAACTTTTAAGATATAGCCTTGAGAGAATGCAGTCCCTTCATACCTTTACCGATTAATTTGAAATAGATGCACCTAACTCGATAGGTAAGGTGCTTTCTTCATTAGTTGACACATTTTCCATCTTTTTTCTGAATCATCTGTAATTTGCTTCTTATTTCCTCAGTATCTCCTTTGGGTTGATCTTTGCAATCTTTGGCCAAGTGGCCAACTTTGTGACAATGAAAACATGCCATACCATGATTTCTCCATGATCTTCGGTTGTTCATTCCAAACCTTATAAAGCAGTTGGCACTTATATGTCCATATCTTCCACAACATTCACACCATATCCTTGTATTGTAATCCCATGGTACTGCAGTATACTATTGGTTAAGATCTGTGTGAGTTTGGTAGCTTCTGGAATTTTCTCTGTGTGGAGACCACATATAGTTTTTCTTCTTAAACCAACACTTCTCGGTACTGTGACCATATCTATTGTAGTTTTTGCAAAACCCCTTGAATTTTGCCTTTTGATAATTGTTAATTGACTTATTCCTACATTGATTAGATGTGTGACCATACTTATTGCAATTGTGACAATAACTATCAGACCTAGTGACATTTGATTGCTTACCTTTTCTGATTTGGCACATGTTGGTAGAATGTCTTTGTTTTTCACAATAGTTGCAAATGGGCTTCTTGTCCTTTATCTTATCTTTGTTTCCAACTTGCTTTGATGATTCTCCTCTCTCGATGGTGTTGATCCCTTTCTCGATGGAGTTCTTTCCTTTGTAACCGAGTCCTACAACTTTGTTGGGTCTTCTTATATTTAGTTTCTCTTCCAACATCCTTGATGCTTCATAGCTTTTCTTTAGTGTTTCTTTTGATTTCTTTTCTACTTCAAGTTCATCAGTCAATCTTGATAGTTCAAGTTTCAATGCTTGATTCTCATTTTCCTTTAGATTTGCTTCATGATGTGCATAACCCAATTGATCAAAAAGATTACTTTGAATTCCAGTCATCCTTGTGATTTCATCATTGTTTTCAGACACTAATGCTTCTAGTTGTTGTTTTTCCCTTTGCATGTCTCTTATTTTATCCTTAGTTGTTCTTAATGCATCAAGATTTTCAGTCATCTATGTGCTAAAATGCTCATATTCTCTTTTCATTGCTTTTAGCTGATCAGTCAGTGCTTTGTTCTTTTCTTTCAGTTCTCCAATCATTTCTTCAGTCTCTTATGATATACTGTTCTCAGATGATGTCTCAATTTGTTCCACCAACTCTTGTGAGTCTTGTAAATCATCAAACAACCTTCTTCTAACTTTTAGTGATCTTTGCATTCGTTTCTACATGTTTGCAATCACTTGATTAGCATGATCCAATTCATTTTGAAGATCCACAATTCTCCGAGATTGTTTGTAGCCTTCCATTGATAAGATCTTTCTCTTTGGGCAGTTAAACCCTTTTCCAATATTGAATCTCTGATACAAATTGTTAGGTCCAATATGGAAAGCTAATGTACTGAGAGGGGAGGGGTGAATCAGTACATCAAAACTTTTCTTCAACAAAAACTTTACTGTTAAGCATAAACTGAATATTACTGAAACATAATATAAAGATAAAACATATAAATAACATTCATGCATGTTTCACTCCATAACACATATATTTTGGTTACACAGAAACTCTTGGTTAGAGAGAAAAACTACAGTGGGGATGGCACCCACAACTTCACTACTACAATAATAAAGGTTGCTCAGTTAGAGCTACATGTTTAGCTATTTCTGATAGCTTACCCTATTAGGAGTATCAAGATCTTTAGATCTACCTTGCTAAAGGATTTTGCAACACTTATACTAAATGCTGCACCTGGTTAAAGGCTTTACAATTTATAGACTTTGTTAGAGTCTTTTACCCTATTAAAGGTTTCTCTTACAACTCAAAATAATACAATCAAAATCTTTACAAAATATATGCAACTTCACATCTGAAATGTTGTAGTAGATTCTATGTGTTCAATATGAGATTACCTTGCTCATAGCATACCTCAGTAATTGATAAATCAACTTGGTAAGCCCTTCTGTTTACTCTGTTCCTTAACTATTCTCTAAAATCTTTCTTGGTGACCTCTGAATTTCTCTGTCAGTCGTAATAGTCACAACACATTATGCTTTCTCATGAGTTTTCCTTTCATCTTATCTATCACACATGTCTTTCTTCATACATTTTGATCCTCGTTTCATGTCGTATAAATAGATCTCTTATGACTGTGATTTGTTCATGCTTCGATCTTACAAACATGATTCATCGAATGAATAACCATACAAATTATTTTATTGGATAGATGTCCTCAAAATCATACAAAATCTTAAGGTGCAATTTCCTATGTGATAATGGTTCCCTGTTCCTCGATCTTGTAACACATTTCCACATATGCATCCAGGTTCAATGAATCTGGTAACACTTTTCACTGAGTTCATATTAGCTTGGTATACTATCTTTGTTGCTCGGTAGACTATTCGGTGTATACTAAACTCTGTGACTTCCTTCTTCTATAACCGACTGCATTAGAGCTTACCAACTGAATATTTCAGTAGTGTTAACCGACTAGAGTATATAGGATGACTTTGGACATAAAACTAATGACAACTTAGTAAGTAATAACAATAAAAGCTCAGTTTTAATGGGACATTCCTTGTTCATGACTTAGGTGAAAACTCATCATCATACGCATGTTTTATTGGGAGGTGGAAAAGAAGGAATGTTGCACATGGGTGGGCTAGATGGTAGATGATTTGTAGTATCAAAATGATGGATAGTGGATCCAGTTATTTACCTTGGCGCCTGCACGGAGGTTTTCACCAAGGTACTTGTTCATAGCACCACCAAGTGGTTTTCACTAATGGACAAATTGTTTTTCTTTCTTTTTCTAATTTTTTAATTTTTTTGTGTCATAAGGTGCCTATTTGCCAGGTTTTCACCAAAGTGATGATTTTTTCAGGATTTTTTCTCATTTTTTTATTTTTATTTTTTATTTTTCTTGATTTTTTTTTTGACAATTTAAGACTTTCTGAGGACTAAGCATAAAATCTTTTGAGGTGCATGATATTCATTGGATCATCCAAAGGATCGCCTTCATGAGTAGCCAACTGATAAGCTCCTGATCCATATTTTGTTGTGATTACATATGGTCCAAGCCAATTAGGCTCAAACTTGCCTTTCTTTTCTCTTTCTTGTAGATTTTTCTAATTCTCCATGAGGACAAGATCACCAACTTGGAATTCCTGGGTTCTGACTCTTTTGTGATAACTCATCCACAAGCGGTTCTGATATACTCGGAGATGGTTCAAGGCCTTGAGGCACCTTTCATCTAACAATTCTAGCTCTTGTAAGTGGGCAATTTTGTATTCTTCCTCTAGTAGGATGTCTTGCAGCAATACCCTTAGAGAGGGGATCTCTATCTCAAGGGGAAGGATGCCTTCGAAGCCAAAGACTAGGGAATAAGGGGTGGCGCCTATGGCGGTGTGGATAGAGGTGCGGTAGGCCCACAAAGTGGGATGGAGTTGGAGGTGCCAATCATGACCAGCTTCATTGACGGTCTTTTTGAGGATTTTGATTAGGTTTTTATTAGAAGCCTTAGCTTGGCCATTGCCTTGGGGATAATATGGGGTGGAGAAGCGATGTTGGATGTTGAATTTTTGGCAGAGTTCTTTGACATCCTTGTTTTTAAATTGTTTTCCATTAGCTATGATAATAACTTTTGGAATGCCATATCGACATATCAAGTAATTCAGGATGAATTTGGATATTTGCTTACCAATGGTAAAAGTAAGAGGGATAGCCTCTACCCACTTGGTGAAATACTCGGTGGCGGTTATAATGAACTTATGTCCGTTGGAGTATGAAGGGTGGATTTTCCCAATGAGATCGAGCCCCCATTATGAGAAGGGCCAGGGTGTAATAAATGGTTGCAATTCTTATGACGGTGCATGAATCTTGTCACCATGTTGTTGGCAAGGGATGCATTTCTTCACATAGTTGTATGCATCTTCTTCCATTTTAGGCCAATAGTATCCTATTCTCAAAAAAAATTTAGCCAATGTGAGCCCACTTGAGTATGCCCCATAGATGCCCTCGTGTACTTTGCGTAATTCCTATTCTGCTTCTTGTTTATCTAAACACCTTAGGAGGGAACCATCAAAATGCCTTCTAAACAAGGTGTCTCCAAGGATGGTGTAACGGGCACATCGGTGGATGAAGGTTTGTTGTTGGGTTTTAGTTAGATGTAGGGGAATGGTATTATCTTTGAGGAAAGCGAAGGTTTCTAGGTACCAGGGGGACTCAAGACCAATGAGAACATACACCATTTCAGACTCTGGTAGGTCATATGCTGGTATAAACAATTGCTCAACCAAGAACTCACATTTCTGACTATGTGCTAGCATTTGAAGGAGGGATCCAATAGTGGCCATTGCATCCACGACCCTGTTGTTTGTTCATGGGATTTGATCAAACTTGATTGTCGTGAAATGTTGCTTAAGATCTTCAACCATGGTATGGTAGGGAAGGAGTTTATCATCTTTTGTCTAGTATTCATCATTGACTTGTTTTATGACAAGCTGGGAATCGCCATAGACTTGTAACTCCTTTATTTTCCAGTGGATAGCCAAGCACAAACCTATGATAAGGGCCTCGTATTCTGCTATGTTGTTGGTACATGCAAAGGCTATCTTATATGATTTGGGGATGCCATCTCCTTGAGGTGTGACCAATAATATTCCTGCCCCTAATCCATTCTGGGTGCAGGAGCCATCGAAGTATAATTGCCATGTGGAGGATGTGGAAATAGTTATAATGAACTCATCTGGTAATTCTGTGAGAATAGGATGGTCACTTGGAAGTGGAGCTTCAGCCAACTGATTTGCAATTACTTGTCCCTTGATTTCCTTTTTGTCCACATATTTGATGTCAAACTCATTTAGGAGCATGACCCATTTGGCGGTTCTACAAGTGAGAGCAGCTTTTGACAAGAGATATTAAAGTGGATCAATTTTAGCAATTAGTTTTGTCTTGTTGTTTAGTATATAGTGTCATAGTTTCTATGTGTTGAACACTAATGCCAAACATGCTCTTTCAATGGGGGTATAATTGAGTTCATATCCTACCAATGTTCGACTAATGTAGTAAATGGCATGTTCTTTCCCTTGGTCATTTTTCTATGCCAATAATACCCCCAATGCCACTGCAGTAGCATATATATACAAAATAAGGGGTTTTCCAGGAGTAGGAGGCATCAACATTGGAGGTGATGCTAGATATTCTTTTAGTTTCTCAAAGGCCTTTTGGCATAAGCAGTCCCATTTGAATTTCATGTCCTTGTGCAGGAGGTGTGCAAATGGATGGCACTTATCTGCTAGTTGTGAAATAAAATGTCTAACAGATTGGAGTTTTCCTTGGAGACTGCGTAGTTGTCTGAGAGTTTTTGGTGGAGGCATTTCCATAATAGCTTTCACTTTTGCAGGATCGACCTCGATGCCTCTGTGGGAAACAATGAATCCTAATAGTTTTCCCGATGTGACTCCAAACACACACTTTTTTGGATTCAGCCGTAGTTTGTATTTTTCTAATCTTTCAAAGATCTACTTTAGAATGGGGATGTGTTCTTCTCTTGGCTTAGATTTTCCTAGCAGATCATCCACATAGTCCTCCATAATTTTGTGTAAGAGGTCATGAAAAATTGTTGACATGGCACATTGGTATGTAGCTCCAGCATTTTTGAGACCAAAAGGCATGACCCGATAACAGAAAGTCCCCCATGGTGTTTTGAATGCATTTTTATGCTGATCCTTGTCTACAATCCTGATTTGGTTGTATCCAGAGAATCCATCCATAAGCAATAGCATCTCATGTCCTGTTGTAAGGTCCACAATCATAGCTATGTTTGGGAGCGGGAAATCGTCTTTAGGACAATCTCTATTTAGATCTTGGAAATCTGTGCAGATGCAGATGCCCCCAGTAGGTTTGCCAACAGGCACAATGTTGGAGACCCATTCAGCGTAATCTACTGGTTTGATAAATTTTGCGTCTAACATCTTTTGGAGTTCCGCCTTGACTAGGAGTACAATATGTGGGTACATTATGCGCAATTTTTGTTTTACAGGTTTTGCATCTGGGCGGATGGCGAGATTGTGAACCACCAAGGCAAGATCCAATCCTGGCATATCAAAATAGGACCATGCAAAATTGATTTTTACTTTTGTAAGGAAGTTGATGAAATCTTGTTTCTCTTCTTCTGTGAGGGACTTGGAGATGAGCACATTTTGTGGGATGGCTTTGATGCCCATGTTGATGCTGTCTATTTCTTCTATCAAGAAATTTGATTTATCCTGTGGAAGGTAACCAATGGTAGGGAGGTCAAGTCCCTCATCGTCAAGTGCCTTTTCCAGGTTTTCACTTTCGGATACGCCCTTTGTTTTTAGTTTTTGTTCATCCAAAGGTGCCTCAGGGAGGTTTTCACCTAGGGAATCATGTCTTTTCCTTTTATTATCTTTTTTGTGGCTAAGGGCATTGTCTTGATTACCAAAGTATCCCTTTTCATGTAGTTGGATACCCTTGATTCTGTTACAATCTTCCAGGTTTTGTGCCATCAGGAGAGCAATCAGAGCATTATCATCGACGTAGATATTCAAAGTGGGTTTGTCTCATTGGCCCCAGTCAATGAGTTCAGGATGGACAAGATGTAGCTCGGGTGAAGTGGGAGGGGCTAAGGGGGTGATGGTATTGTGTTGAAATGTGGCGACTGATCAACAAAGTATTGTACACTCAGCACATATCCTTGCCATTTTTTGTTGATGAAAATCGACATTGTAAAAAAACCCTAAAAAGGTCAACTTTGCTTGTTGCCCTAAAAATGCATGTTATAAGCGGTTGGGATGCGTAAGGCATGGTAATGTTGATGTACTATTTTTACTGGATAATAAGAAATATTGGACGGCTGTGTATGGTGGACGTAACCCATTTTGGGTGAACCACATTAAATCTTTGTGTTATCTATGTCGTATTTTATTTCTTTATCTTTTGTATTTAAATTTGCATATAATTGTTAGTTCATATTTGCTTCGGATCTACTTGAAACCCTAACATATTGATGTAAGCATCAAAAAAGGTATTATTCTCATATTCATAAGGCATTTCATGGAATTCCTCTTCGTCAGTGCTTTTGATATCCGAAGAAGGATGAGAAGGGGCACCAACGATAGTAATCTTAGGCACCGGGGTGTACCCTACGCCTCTGTTGTATTTGTAGGAGATAGGATTTATGGGTGCTTTTCTTCCTTTCTCCTTTGGTCCAAGGTTGTGTCCTTTGTAACCCATTCTTTCAACTATGGCAGATGCTTTTGGGTACATTTTTTTGGATATTTTTGCTGGATCATCATCATCTTCCCGATACAACCAGGAAGAGACATCTGCTTCAAGGCTCTCCTCATTAAGTGGACCCCATTGGTAGAAGGTGGCATTTTGGTATTGCATGACTGGTTTTGGGTCCTTTTTGAGCTCTTTTGGTTTGCCAAATGACTTAGGAGAGCGAGGGAGGTTGCCTATTAATAAGACGTCCTCCAATTTGTATTCTCCATAGCCATTGTCCAAGATCTTGATTTGATTATCTAGTTGGGATGATCTGGAGGCAACATTTGATGTGTCAGATGGAGGCATTGGCGAGGGTCTATTTAATGGGCAATGATATGGATGGTTTTCCTCTAGGAGTTTGCAATACTGAAAGGGTTGTGGATCACTTTTGATAGTTATCTCTCTTCCATTGAAGGGGAATTCGATGCATTGGTGATAGGTGGAGGGTACAACATTCAGGAGTGAATCCATGGCTGACCAAGGAGAATGTTGTAGGGGAGATCAAGATCTAGTACTTGGCAAGGGGTTTCAATTGTAATGGGGCCCACTTGAAGAGGTAAGGTGATCATGCCCTTTGAAACTCTTTTCGCATCATCATATGTCTTTATTGTGATCCTTCCTGATGTGTCTACCAAATCCTCAGAAAGTCCCAATTGTTTTATTAATTTGTATGTACATAGATTAAGCCCGGATCCACCATCTATCAAGATACGTTTGACCTTGTGCTTGTGGATAAGAGCTTCAATGTGCAAAGGTTTGTTGTGGTCTTCATCTGCAAGAGCGTCTTTGTAGGTAAATACAAGGTGCTACTAGGTAGCAAGGTTTCCAATGAGGGTTTGGAATTGGGTGGCATTAATGTTATCAAGAATGAGTGATTCAAGAAGGGCTTGTTCCAAAATTTCTTTATAGACCGGGGAAGTCTTGAGAAGTTCCAAAATGGAGATCTATGCGGGGGTCTTCCCAAGTTGGTCAAGGAGGTCATATCGGTGGGTGGAAGACATGGGTGGGGGGTTCGGTGGGGGAGGAACCCCTTGGATGGTGACCTTTCCTCGATGCGTGGTTACATTACAGTCATTTTGGGGATGGGAGGTAGAAGGCATGATGCCTTGAATGACTATCCTAGCAGGATTTGGTTTGCTTTGGGAAGAAGGAGATTAACTCCTTGGATGGTATTCACAATACTCATTTTCATTATACCATCTTGGTTTAGGTTGATTGGGGTCAAATGGGCGAGTGATTGGAAAAACCATTGCACATGCTTGGACAAGTTTTTGAAACACCATTTCCATAGGCTCGGCCAAAGGAGTGAAGTCTCTCGGAGTCTTGTTATTCGATCAGGGTGGTCATCCCTGGATTGAGACATTGTTGTGAGGTTTTTGGGATTGATTTTGATTGTTTTGATTATTGAATTGATGATTATTGGTGGTGGATTTTGGGGGAATGGCCATGGTTTGAACCCACTTTGCATCAGTTACACCATCATTGACCATATTTTTGTTTTTAGACCAAAATTTGGGCTTGTCGTTATGATAAGAGGAAGAAATTTGTGTCGACTTCTGGTAATGTTTCAATGTTCCTTCCTCCAACAAGACACATTTGAGGGTGAGGCCCTTATCGGTCAATTTTTGGAAGGATTTGATACATTGGGATATTAAGGGTCTCGAAAGTTCAGGCACCAAGTTCTTTTGAAATATCTCAATTTGATGTTGTTCTAGCATGTCCCACTGGAATTTCTTGATAAGGTGTCACCATCTTTGTAGAAATTGGCAAAGGTTTCTCCAGGCCTTTGTTTTGTATTACATAGGTCCATCATAGAAACATCATTAACCATGTTGTAATCATAGTGGGCCACAAATTTTTCTGCCAAGTCTGGAAAGGAGACAATGGAACCTCATGGTAGAGATGAGAACCATGCCAGGGCGTCTCTCGTGAGACTCTTGGGAAAGAGTCTACAAAGATAAAGCTCACTATAGGAGAGTTCTTGGCATAAGATGTGGAATTCTTAAACATGGTCACAGGGGTCTCCTTTGCCTTCATACTTGGTGAATTTGGGGATCTCAAATCCTAGGGGGTAGGGTGCAACTGATATAGATGGGTCATAAGGACAAGGGCAAAACTCTTCGAATGAGTAACTTTTCATTTTATTAGTCCTTTCTTTCATGTCCTTGATGATGCTTTTCGTGTCTTGAATTTCCTTGATGAGGTCTTGTTGTGGACTTTGATAATGATGAATTGTATTTGCCCCAAGAATTAGATGAGTCAAGGAAGGTGCACCACCACCGATGTATTGATATGATGATGAGGAGGGGATGTGAGATGTGATGACCGATGTCATAGGGATTTGAGTGATAGTTGGTTGTGATCCGCGAACTATTGTGACAGGATTGAGTAAGGCCTGGATAAAATTTGTGAGATTGTTGGTAGGAATGGAAGTTTGTGGAATAGAAATATGCGGTTGAATGGAAGGAGGTGGCATAGAAGCATGTTGGAGAATAGATGAGATCGGATTTGATAATGGTATAGATGGTAAAGAGGAAGGAGGTGGGATGGAGACCATTGTGGGAGGCACTGTGGGTGGCATTGATTGAGCTTGGATGATTTGTGCAGTTGCAACTGGTTGAGTTTGGATAATAGGTGCAGCATTTCGTAAGGGAGCAAGGTCTCCTTGTGGTTGTTGACCGATGGTGGATTTATCCAATTCAAGTGGAAGTTGAGCTCCATTTTCAAGGAGGGTCTTTAGAAGTGCAGTAGGTTTGTGTTGGAGGAACTTTTCAATCATCTCTTGGTTGTAAGAGTCTGCTAGAAAGGTTTACACTTCCGAGGAGAGCTCATCTTGGCTAACCATGTTAGGATTTTGGCTTTGATCTGGATTGCTAGGTTGCCCACCTTGTGTAGGATCTTGCGTGGGATCTTTATATAGGACACTAATGTCTAGCATGCCATATTGTTGTTCAGCCATCTTTTTCTTTTGGGATCGAGTTGTGACCATACACGAATAACCTTAGAAACATTTGGAGGAGGAAATTTGTGATGAAAGGACTTAGCAAGATATTTGTGGAATTTTGGATTTTGTCTTTGATGACAAGGAATTTCATTGATTAGCGGGGTTCTTGGATTAAAGCCTAGATTTGATTAGGATTCGACACCTTAGTCCTTGGATGAGGATTTTAGGTGGTAGATGCAATCATAAACAAGGTGATGACCAAGTTGGGTAGAACTTAGACCTTGGATTGATGATCAAAATGCCTCTCTTATACCAAGGGTTGACTAATGACCCTAAGCAAAGTAAAGATGTGAGTTAAGAGTCTTGATCAACTCAAAAAGGATTAGGCAAAAGGTACTCGGAGAGGATTCTCCTTCAAGCACGAGAGCCAATTGATTGATGATGAGGTCTAAATGGAATTTCACAAGGCATGCAACCTTAATGTGAGTTTAAATTGGATTAGAGGATAATTCATTTGATAATGGAGGGAGACTTATTTGATGTGCTAAGTCCTTAGGAAACTTGATGATGATTGATGGAGGAGGTGTGATAGTGATGACTTAGAAGAAACTTGATGACTAGGTTGTTCTTGGCATGAACATGGCTCAATGAAGGATTGATTCGAATGGTAAGTTGTATGAAGGGATACGACCACCCTGATTTTGGCGATGGTTGGTGTCTTAAAGGATGAATCTAAACCTTGATGGAGAGCATGTACTCTTATCTTCTCACTTGGACTTATGGGACGGACGGAGTTTTGACGCAACTTTGGACTTTGTGTGGGTAGTGATTTGGATAGTTGTTGGTGTTTTGGATAAATGTTTTGCAAAGTGTTTGAGGATAATGACATGTTTTTAGTCTTCTCTTGGCAAGTATGTATCAAACAAAGCAAACAAAATGATCAAATGTAATTGGATTCAAAGACACTCATGCTCATATACAACACTCTTAAGGCTAGCAAGGACAATAGTCATTGGATCCAAATCGGTTTCCCAACTACGCTTACCCAGAGTAGACACTTAGATGCTTGACCCCACTAGCTCCCCTCCACAACACTCACTTCTCGGGGCAGCCAAGCATCAATTCCCATGAAAACTCCTCATGGAAAACTTTGTGTCTCTACTAAGGGTTGTAAAAATATGGGCGGCTTCGGAGGTCCGACCTCCTACACCAATGACTAGAAGGTTTTTGGTCACTATGAACAAGGTGTTTAGTAAGTCTTCCCATTAGGAGCTACCCTTCGAAGTTGGGCAAGTGCAATTGAGGCCTATAGCCAAATGAAGCACCAAGAACGTAGTAGTCACGCAAGTATGATTGAAAACTCTAGGATCCTACTAAGCACCCAATGTGAGAGTGAAGTCTCATATAGCCCCAACCATTAACCCTTTCGTAGTCAATGGCCTATTTATTATAGTGAGTTGGGAACCCTAGGTCCGGGTGTACTCACTTGGGTCATTCCCCTCTTACCTTCTCAAAGAGCAAGTTGGGAGGGCAGGCCCACTAAGGGTAAACATGCAATTAAACAAGAAAAGGTTGGAGGGTCTGGATTTCTGATCGTCTAGTTAGACGAGAGCATACTCTCCTACCTTTACGCTTTTCTTAAAGATGCATAAGACAATGGTTCATTCCATTTTAATTAATATCTAGGTGCCTAACTTAAATAAATGCACAACATTTGGTTGAATCCGCTAGGCAACCTGCAAAACAACTTGAATAGTAGTTTGAAAAATGGAGTCTTCAACAAGTTTCCTGCAAAAGACAACAAAATGACAAAAATATTAATTTTTTTGAATTTTTGGGAATAAGTAGAAAAACATGAATAAAAACTTTTCTACTAATGACAAATGTGGATTTGGAGGAAGCTTTGATGGGTAAATGAGGTTTGACTAGGTTTTTGCCACTTTCCAAGGGATAGGCAAGCGTAAAATGGGGATTTTGGAGGAATGGTGAAGGAATGGAAAAATTTATCCAAGAGGGACAAAGAAGAAAAAGTTGGAGATAGACAATGTGGGAAAATTTGGAGGTGATTGGATAAAAGTGGAAGGAGTTATGGCAAACCCTAAAAATAGAGGAATGTGGGATTTTGGGCTTCAAAAAGTGGATTTTGGGATAAGGTCCCCAAGGAAGGAAATGTGCAAAATGGAATTTTAGGGGATCTAGTGGAGTTTGGAGGAAAACAGAATTAAGATAAAGAAGATATGACTAAAAAATAGAATAAATTTTACTTTTTTCTTATTTTTTAATTTGTAGACAGTCGCAAATAATAGAAAAAGCAAACAACATAAAAAGTAGACGTAGATAACAAATAATAGAAAAGGCAAACAATAGAAAAAGCAAACACAGATAACAAATAACAGAAAAAGATGGTTTTTTCTTGGATGGTTGGATTAAGTTGCAAAACTATCCGTCACTCCTGCTGGTAAAAAACGCTCGCGTTGAACCTGAAAACAGAGATCTGTGGGAGTTAGTGGGTAAAATTTTCAAAATTTAAATTTAAATAACTGGACATGAATAACATAAAAATGCTCACGCTGATTTAAAACAAACAAATAGTAAAATTTTTAATTTCAAACAAACAAACAAACAGATAATAAAATTTTTAATTTCAAACAGTAGGCAGGAAAGAAAAATTGAAATATGTGAAGTCAGTCACGCTGAAGTGCTATCACTCGCGCTGATGCGTCTGTGCTCATGCTGAAGTAGGTTTTCTCTCACGCTAAACCTAAGTCGCTCGTGTTGTTTTGTAGTCACTCGCACTATTCCGGAACCTGCATCTCACAACTCACAAAAACTCATAAAAAATATTAGTTCTTAGGGACGTGGGTCCCATCGGGCATGCCAAAATGAAGAGGGGAAAAGACTTGTGAAGTGGATTTAGTTAGAAAACATGCAAGTCAAACATATAATCATATGAAATCAAAGACAACTCCAAAACACATGAAAACATAAATAAGATGCATATACCTCACAAAACCTTATACCTCTCCCTTGGATTGAGCTTGATGAAGTGAAGGCACCTCTTGGTGATGCTACACTTGATGTGCTCCTCTTGCTTGCTTGATGTGGATGGCTCTCCAATGTTGTGCACCAATGGAATGGATTTGGAAGATGATAAGGATGAGATGATCAAGTGCGGATGAGATATGATTTGAACATGATAAGGTTGCCAAGATGATTTCCTGGGCTCAAAAGGACAACATAAGATTACTAAACCTGGAGATGACCAATGAAAGGATGGAGTCCTCAAATTATAGGAAGAGGAGAGGAAGAATGGACAGTTGGGATGGATCCAAGATGAAGGGCTAGGATTGCTTGTGAGTTCACACAAGGTCCAAGAGAGGGTGTGGAGACCAAGAGATATGTCTTAAAGGCATTTCTTCTCTCCACACTCCTCAAGGTGCATTGGGAAGACTTCCCAAGGTACCTTGATAAGAGCAAGGTGCATTGGGAAGACATCCTAATGTGCCTTGAGAGGAGCAAGGGATGTGACATTCCTTGAAGAATGGAGAGGAGGAATTAAAAATTCTCCAAAAAGGGATGATCGTGGGCATTAGAGGAATAAGAAGGAATTAAAAATTCCTTGGGAGAGGAGATGCATAGAGGATTGTGAGATTTCGAAAATCTCACATCCTCCTAGGAAAAGAGCATTAAAAACTAGTGGTTGGATGGAAGGGACAAGGGGTTGACTTTGTGGCTAATCATCATGATTAGCCATTAGCAACTCATTAGGAGGGGGATTAGAGGAAATGTTAGGTGGGATTAAGAGTTGTAGGAGGATTTGACTAGGAGAGAGAATGAGTGGAGGGAATTAAAAATTAGAAGAATAAGGTTAAGTGAGTTTAGGAAGTTTTTAGAAGAATTTATTAGGTTAATGATGAATTAAGAAGATGTTTTGTAGGAATCATGTGGGTTAACTAATTAATTGAAATTAATTAGCTAAGAGGGAGATTTGTGAGGATTTAATTTTTAGAAGAATAAAGAAAGGGATTGATTTATTAAATAAATCAGTCACATACCATAGTGACAATATTAATTATATTTAATTAATATTGGGGAGAATTTGAATCAACATAATTAATTAATTATGTGAGTAATTAAAAATAATTATTTTTAAGTGCCTACAGGTGTTGTAGCAACGAAAGAACAAGCTTCTCAAGAGGCTCAACCTTCTAGTTCTACCACTACGACTACCGCCACTCCTACCACCACTGCTACTACCTTTGCAACAACAACTCTTGCCACCACATCAATTGCATCTATTGCACCAGCTGTGTCGACAACGCCTCCACCTTTGGTTACAACAATGGTCACCCCACCTTTTGTTATTCACAAATGCCTGTGCCTACAATGACACCCACAACTGAGACAATAATTATTCATAATCTGGAGTCAGACTCAGACCAAGAGGAGGCTAAGCTAACACCAAAGAAGGTAGAGTCCAAGAAGAGGAAAATAATGACTCCTTCTAGTGTAGAGAAATGAAGGGGGGGTGCCATACAAAAGGTTATAGAACTCACACAGGTAACCTCCATGGACACAAATGATTAGGGCCCATAGGAGAAACAACAAGGTGAAGAGGGGGAAATGGGACAAGGACAAGATGAAGAGCATGATGAGAGACTTGTTCTCACTCCACGGGATGTAGAAAACTTGTTGAAATATATCGCAAGTGGAGAAACATAGCAACAAGGTCAAGAGCCAACCAAAGACTTCAGCGAGCAAGTGAGCGAGAAATTGGAAGAATATCAGAAATAGATTAATAATGATAGTGCTCTATGGGCAAACTTGGCTTAACAAATTCTCTCACAACAACAACAACTCACCATACTAGTACAACCTACCCATGGAGAAACCCAAACTCCTCCCAATACACAAGATGTAGAACAAGAGCAACAATAGGAGGAGGAAGCATCACAAGAAGCTGGAAGAATGACGACACAAATAACCACCCAAGGAGGAAATACAGATGAAGGAACACCACAATGTTTAACCTTAACTTTTAATAAGAAGCAAAAGGTGGTGCTTCCTAAACTTTCATTGCAGCAAGCTATTACCAAGGAGCCAAAGAAAACAAAGAGGGCCAAAATGATTCATCATTTATCTAGAATTGGCTCTGGTGAAGTAATCACTAATATCACATCTCCTGTGGAGGCTGAAGGAGAAGGTCCTTCAAAATATCAAGTGTCATAGGTTAGGCTTGGGAGGCAGACAATGTGGGGAGAGTTGGACACTTTGGAGTTTGCTACTAGTACAGTGAGGAGAAGAATGGAGAAGGAGCATAACTCCCAGTTGTAGGTAAATGCACAATTAGAACAATATAAGCAATTTATTATGGAGATGAGGAAGCCTTTAGATTCAAGGGCTGATGACACATTGCCATCCATATCATCACTCCTAGAAGGTGATGTGAGAGATTTAATTGAAATAAGGAAGGTAGCAACTACTACAAAATCATGGGCAAAGGGTAAATTTCAAAGGTAAAACTTTTTCTATAGCATACAACGGGAATTTATGAAAGGGTCCTCAAAATAGAGAAAGCAATAAGAGACTACTCAACAAATTGGGAATTGAGAATTAGAGACATCACCAAGAAGTGTAAAAACTTAAATAAAATATTGGCCTTGGTTGAAGAAGTGTGTAAAAATGAAAATTTGCCTGGAGAAGATGATTTTGATAGTTTGCAGTCTTATATTTTTGTAATAGAATTTACAATAGAAGTTCTTGAGTAGTGTAGGTTGAGGATTTTAGAGGCACATTCTCCCCTTTTGAAGTCAATAGGTAAATATGAAATTTTTTTAAAGAAGTTGCTAGGGGCATATGGTCACTGTGCACCTACAGTGGAGTTTAATACAAGGTTAATGGATAGGTACTCATTTTTGACTTCTTAGTGTATACATGTGGAGGGAGTAATTGATAAGTTGGTTGACAAGTGGGAGCAGGCAAAGCAAATTTTCAAGAAGTCTTAGATCCGGATTTTGTATGTTGTTGATCCTCCCAAAGACACAGTTGCATGTTTTATCAGTAACTATAAGACCTATAAAAGGAGTAAAGGATGAACATATAGTTGTTGCACATGGAATTTTGACTGCTTTTTGAAGATATTTTTTATTACCACAAAGGTTGAGAGTTCAACTGTTGCACAACACCAACTTTATTTTTTGGGCAAAATTTTGCATGGCTGTAATGGTCAATTTTGGGAACGCGTGTTTCGTAGTAATAGTTGACTAGTAGTTGACTTGTTTTTGAAACATTTAGTTTAGATAGCTTTTGATTCCTAGAGTTTAGGACTTGAAACTCTATAAATTAGAAATTTTGAAAGGGTTCATGAATTGATGATTTGAGGTCCAATTTAGAGATTCTTTTAAAGATTTTTATGTAGATTTTTATGAGTTTAGAAGATTTTTTGATACTCTTTGAAGTTTAATACAAAAAAGCAGCTTGTGGATTGCCTGATCTACTTGTGTGTTCTATATGGTTATGTTCTTCGTTATCTGGTAACTTCTACTATTTGAATCAACAACTAGTTCTTTTGGATACTTTGTTATTTTATGAATCATATTACACATGTAAATGGTATATGAGGATTAAATTGTTAGGGTGATTATTGGTTTGATGATATTCATTTCTGTTGGTATGTGAAGTTGTCTGACTTTATATATTTTCTAGAGTTCATCATTTGAATGCTGATTTAGTAATATTGATAATGCTGGGTTATGAAATTCTAACCATGTGGATCATTCACTTTTTATTGTGTTGATTTCATCATTATTTCCTTATTTCCCTAATCTATCTTTTGTTGTTTATTTTTGAGAGAATCTAAATCAAATTTACACAAAAAAAATGTAGGTAATTCGAAGTTGTTTCAACCAACAGGCTCCTTTATAGGTACAATTGCATCAACCATTGAGCTGCCCATCACCATTGAGACCCAACTATAGAGACCTTGGAGTAGTTATTTTCCAAAAACTTGTTGCTTTTTAGGAGAGGTGGTCAGTGTTCACATACACTACCTGACAGTTGGTGAGTGTGTCAAAACACCTGTCAACATGACTCAACCACTGCTAGATGAGAACCCAATTTGGACTTCACATTCCAAGACTTAGAAGAGGACTAGAGCCAAATTCCATCAATATAATTGTATGTAAAATTAATTTCTTTACCCATAATTTTTTTGATAGCACAAAAATTTGAAACATATTAACCTAATGATGCAGAGCATCCAACAAACTTAACCAATTGGGGAGATTTCTTTCTCCCAACTCACCTAATCAAAAAGGTGATTTCTCTTCATAAAGCGACAAGAGTCCTTGTAAAGGTTACTAACCTCACTAATAGTAAACTCACATCATAAATTAGATACTCTAAAAAAAATGAACCCCTTGACACCCTTCCATGGGCCTTCCAACAAGAACAACCATGAACCTTTACCCTCCCTACCACCCATAAGGT
>NC_081411.1:672616595-672633595 GCF_030272615.1 Cryptomeria japonica | reverse complement strand
AAAATATAGTTTCCATGGTTGTGCTATTGTGATCATGAATATCTCTTCATCTGGAAAATTGGAAATGAGAGGATGATCGCCTATGAGTGGTGCATCGGCCAACTGATCTGCAATAACTTGACCTTTGATAGCTTTACAGTCCACGTACTCAATATCAAATTCACTTAGAATCATCACCCATTTGGCCAAGCGGCCTATCAATGCTACTTTGCTAAGTAAATACTTGAGTGGATCAATCTTTGCAATGAGTTGTACTTTGTGTGTCAACAGATAGTGCCTCAATTTAGTGGCTGCTAAGATTACTGCTAAGCAAGCTCGCTCAATAGGTGTGTAATTGAGTTCATAGCCCACCAGTGTGCAAGAGATGTAGTAAACAGCACACTCTTTTCCTTCTGCATTATGTTGTGCCAGTAGTACACCCAATGTTGTACTTGTTGCTAAGATATAGAGTAACAATAGTCTACTTGGATCTGGTGGGATCAGCAATGGTGGTTTCATGAGATAGTCTTTAAGTGTCTGAAATGCTTGTTGGCATCTGGCATCCCACTGAAAGCGGATGTTCTTGTGTAGCAAGTGTGTGAATGGGTGACACTTATCAGCCAATTGTGCCATGAATCTTCGGATGGATTGAAGCCATCCTTGTAATGTCCTTAACTGACTGATATTCTTTGGAGGTGGCATGTCCATGATTGCTTTTACCTTTGTTGGGTTGACCTCAATACCTTTTCTTGAGCCAATGTATCCTAGAAGCTTCCCAAAGGCCACTCCAAAGACACATTTCTTTGGGTTGAGTCGAACATGGTATTGTTCCAGTCTATCAAAGATTTTATCTAAGATGTGGAGATGCCCTTCTTTGGTGAGTGATTTTGCTAGTAAGTCATCAACATAATCTTCCATCATGGTATGCATCATGTCATGGAAGATGGTGGTCATTACTCTTTGATAGGTTGCTCCTGCATTCTTTAAACCGAAGGGCATTACATTCCAACAATATGTGCCCCATGGACATGTGAAGGCTGTCTTATGTTGGTCCTCTGGTGTGATCTTTATTTGATTGTATCCTAAAAAGCCATCCATGAGTGAAAGCATGGCATGTCCTGCTGTCAAATCCACTATGATGTCGATATTTGGTAGGGGGAAATCATCCTTAGGACATGCCTTATTCAGATCTCTAAAGTCAATACAAATGCAGATGCCCCCTTTTGGTTTGCCGATAGGCACAATGTTGGAGATCCATTCTGCATAATCAATTGGTCTAATGAAACCAACATCTAGGAGTTTCTTGAGTTCTATTTTGACTAGCATTGCAATTTGAGGATGCATCTTATGAAGCTTCTGCTTGATAGGTTTGGCTCCTTCTGCTATGGTGAGGTGATGCATGACTAAATCAGGATCAAGCCTAGGCATGTCTGCATATGACCATGCAAAGTTGATCTGATGCTTCTGGAAGAACTCTATAAATTTAGGTTGTTCCTCTAGAGAGAGAAGAGATGCCAGATGTATGATATGAGGATTTTCAGGAGTACTCACATTGTATTCTTTGGTTTCCTTGATGACAATCATTGATCGTTCTTATTGTGTACTAGCAGGGAGAATGTCAAACCCTTCATCCTCAGGCACCTTAGAGAGGTTTTCACCGTTGGATACACTCTTTCTTTTTACTTTTGTGGGATCAAACAGTGCCACGGTGTGGTTGTCACTTGAAGATCCATGTTTTATTGTTATATTTTTGTAGCTGAAAGGTTTGGCAACTGCCCCAAAGTATGTTGTGCTATTTAGTTCAATGGTGAATCCAGCTTTGTGATCCTCACTTGGTAGGTTATCCCTTATTTCAAAAAATTCAATGATAGCCTCATCATTTTGGAAGAAGTCAAAACATGGGGGATTTGGTTGGTTCCATTTGATGAGTTCAGGGTGAATAATGGGCATTACTTCTTCGATTAGGTTAAGTGCATTAGATGTATCAGTGAGGGTTAAGACGTTATGGTGAAGGTCGTTGATGGCACTCTCCCTCTCAAAATATGGCGTAGGATGAGACGTAGGGTCTGTGGAAGATGTTTCCAGTTCAGGAACCCAAGTGGTCTTTATCTATGCTTCTCCATAAATAGGGATGTCTTTGTGTGGTGGAAGTGGTGATGTGTCTTCCTCATCTGAAGTATTAAGCTGCACAGAATCAAATTCCCATTCATGTGAGTTGGTCTCTGAATCGCTTTCTAGCATCCGATTACTATACCATACTGGGATGTCCTTTGAGTTAAACATTGAAGGTGTGATTGGTTGATGTACCTTTGTAGTGATTGGTGCTGCAGAAAGGTTGATGGGGATAAAAGAATCTGGTACAGGAAGTATTGGTAATGTTGACTTAGTGGTTTCTGCTAGAACTGCTGGTACCATAGATACTGCTACAGGTTCTGATACAGTTGTTGTTGCTAATGGTGCTGCTGATGGGATTACGAGTCCATTTGGTGGAATGAATGGCATTGGTGATGGTTGCGTTGGGGTTGTGAGCCTTGATGGGGCAGTTGGGATGGTGCTTGAGGTTGCTTTAATGATGAAAGGTGTCCTTTTTGCAGTAGGCTGACATAATGGTTTGCTGGGTTTTCCTTTGAATCTAAGTTTAGGAAAGATTTCTTTCTCAAAGCCTAGGCCTATATTACCTTTGGGCTTTAATTCTGGCAACAGAGGCTCATGTCGTCCTTGTTTGCAATATCCCAAAGCACTCTGACCATCATACCCCATTCTTTGCATAATGAGGAGACCTTTGCCATACTGATCCGTAGGAAGTTTAACTGGTGGGATATTAGTGGTGATGGGATCTTTATAGATCCATTCCGCTAGGTCCTCATCTTGGGTTTCTTCTTCTTGACTCTTTCCAAGGATGAAAGGTGTTAAAGCACATGCTGGCATGATCAGTGGTTGCTGGAGCAACTGTTGTGGTTTACCATGTGTTCTAGGAGAAGTGGGCATCTGTCCCACACAAAAGAGTTGACTCAAGTTGTATTCTCCAGGACCTTCCTCTGCTACTTTCATCTTAAGCTTTTCTTGCTTTGGTATAGTGGTGTTTGAACTGGTAAGAGAGGCTGGATTTATATATGATGTGGAGGAAATGGCTTCTCTATTATTAGGAATGGTAATCTCTGGTTGATGGCTGATATTATGGAAAAACGTAAAGGGATTTGCATCGCCCAAGATTGTGATCTCTACACCGTTATGTGGGAACTTGATACATTGATGGTAGGTAAATGGAATGGCTTGCATGGCATGTATCCAAGATCTCCCTAACAATAGATTGTATGGCAGAGGAATGTCTAGAACCTGACAGATGATGTGCTTTACCATAGGGTCCACTCGGATTGGTAGTACCACAACTCCTTTGGATGAATGCTCTACATCGTCATAGGCTTTGATTGTGATCTTCTTACAAGGATCCACTGATTCTATCACATATCCCAATGCAGTGACCAACTGTAGTGTACAAATATTCAGGCCTGCTCCATTATCAATTAAGACTCACTTGATTCTATGTTGGTTAATAAAGCCTTCAATGTGTAGCGAAGCGTTATGAGGTTGCTGGAAAGAAGAGTTGTCACTTTCAGAAAAAGTGAGACAAGGTGATGACTTTAGACTTCCAACCATGGCTTGAAATTGGTCTATATTCAGATTTGCAAGGACTGACACCTCTTGGAGTGCTTGATCCAAGATAGTTTTATGAGATGGCGATAAGCGCAATAGCTCTAAAATAGATATAAGCGCAGGAGTTTTGTCCAATTGTTCCACAAGATTGTACTACTTTGGGATGGAGATGGTACCTTGTGGAGCTGCCTTGATGGTGACTTTGCCACGATGTGTAATAACATTGCAATTTGAGTTGGGATTTCTGAAGGTTATAGTTGCAACTTGTTCACTGGTATCATACAAATGATTTACAGTGTAATTATATGCAGCCTGTGTATAATCAGTGGTATCAGTGCCTTGCCTAGAAGTGGAAGGACCCCTTTGATCTTGTGATGGAAGTGGATTTTTGAACATCAGATGATCATTATTGGTTGTTTTTGGGTCATGTCCTTCTATTTCAATTTCTCCTTGATCAATAAGATCCTGAATGAGATCTTTCAATCGGTGACAATTACTTGTCTTGTGTCCTCTTCCTTGGTGGAATTCACAGTGTTTAGTATCTCTCCACCATGCTGGTTTGACTTGAGGCTCGTAGTTTGATAGTTTAGGTAGAGTGACCAAATTTTGAGAAATGAGTTGTCGCAATACTATTTCAATGGGTTCCCCTAAGGGAGTGTATGTTTGTTTTTGTTTTTGCTGATGAGGTCTAGGTTCATCGTGAGATGTGATGCAACCTTGATTAGAAGGAACATTTGTGTTGTTCTGAGCTGGAGGATTTTGTCCTGCAAACCGAACCATAGGTTGTGCATTTTGGATAGTCTGAGCATCCACAACCCCATTGTTGACGATATTCTTGTTTTTATTCCAGAAGCTTGGTTTATCACTATTGAAGCACAGGCAAGGACCATCTTTTAGTTCATTAAATATTTTGATGAGTCCTTTCTTGATGAGTGCCCGTTCACATTTTAAACCCTTGGTGATCATATCATTAAAAGAGTCTGTGTCTTTGACATCCAGGTGAAATTCCATTTCTTCGTTTAAGTTGGAAATGAATATTTCCACTAGTTCTCATTCAAGTAACTGAAGAGAACGTCTGCTAGACATTTGGCACCATCATTGCAGGAATACTGAGAATAGTTCACTTGGTTTTTGTTTGGTGTTGCACAGATCAGCCATGGTGATGTCGCGTTCAATGTTATTAGAGTAATGAGCGAGGAATTTTTGGATAAGTTCCTCAAATGTTCTAATGCCACCTGGTAGTCAGGAAAACCATGATGTGGTTGTTCCTCCCAATCTTTCGGGAAAAAGGCGCATTAGGTATGTGTCTTCATATGCTACTTCAAGACAAGCGGAATGAAATTCTCGGACATGATCATGGGGATCCCCCTTTCCTCTATATTTTTCAAATTTGGGTGTTTTGAATCCTCGTGGAAAGGGTGGCATGTAAAGATTCCTATCAAAAGGATAGGGACATATGTCATTGAGTGAGAATTGATTGGTCTTGACACCACTATGAAGTTGTTGGGCGAGATTCTTGACTTGTTGCCGCAACATCTCCATTTCATTTGGAGGAGGAGGTGGTGGGTTACCTCGGGGAATATTATATCTGATGGGATCTCTACCTCTTTCCTCTTCGTGGTGACTTTGTCTTTCTGATGCTTGTCTTAATTGGGCAAGATCAAAGTCAGAGGGGATTTTTTCTCCTTCTTGAGTGAGCTTTAAGAAGTGAGCATCCACATTGCTCCTGAATATTTCATCAAAAAGTTTGTTAAAGAGAGGGTTATGTTGGGCCCTTTCTATTGTTGCAGGAGTAGGAGTACTTGGCTTTTCGTCATTCACATTTCCTCCAAGTGCTTCTTGAAATTCATTGAGATTTTCCTCTTCTTCTTCTTCTATTTCGCTTTCTTGTTGCCTTGACTGTGATAGGGTTTGAGCCATTTTTCTTGTAAGTTGTTGTTGAAGTTGAGTGAAAATGATGATGAGTTGTTTGATGAAATGAAAGATTGGTGGTTGGTGATTTGTGTTGTATGTAGATCTCTAGCACTATTAAGGTAGATGTAACCGAAATTCCTTCTTTGAATTGCTTACTTGTTTGATAAGTTTTGATGTGATAAGGTGTAGAGAAATCTGAGATGTGTTATACATTTAACTACCTAGTAATGAGAGGATTCACTCATGAACTAGTTTTAACCTGCGTAGATGTGTCTCTTAGGATGAGCTTATCCTAGATGTAGAAACAATCTAAAAAGTGATGTGATGTGTTTGATTCAAGCAATATCTAAAAGAGAACTTTGGGACAAGAACCTCTTAATGTTTTGAGAGTTGGAATGAATTGATGATGAAGTGATGATGGATGAAAAAAATGTTTTCAACTTCAATAAAAACTTTGTGTTACAAATGGGACAAACTCTACCTCTTCCCTTTCAGGGGTTGGTGGTATTTCTCGAGCTGTGCTATATGTGATACAAACGTTTGGGAAAAAGTTGGGATTAATCTTACCTCCTTTGTTTTTGTGATAACTCAGAGCTCTATATTGCATAAAAGCTCTGCAGTTCAAAGTCTCTAAATCAAATTCATTTGTTTTGCCTTGAAGGTAGAGACGCATGTGACGTAAAAAGACTCTATGTGAGACAAAGATTTGTCTATTTATATAGAAAAATTTCCTCCTTTTGATCAAAGCCTTTGAGCTTAATGGTCTTCTTTTCAAGTTGATATTCTGATGACGCTTCTTCTTTCACAAGATGTGAAGAATGGTCATAAAATTTGACTCTTTGTTGTTTGCACTTTGTTTTTGATGTGTTTGGTTGTTTTGAGAAATGTTTGGTTGGATGAATACTTTGTTTTTGAGATTGATTTTCTGATTTTTCTTTGACAAGAAAACAAAGCAAGCACACAAACACAAGAATGTTGCCCTCAAAGGCACAAATGAGTATGGGTCTAGATCAACCCAATCCTTGGACTTGTATATGACCCTTCCTTTAGATGTATTTTAAGGTGTATTTCCAAAGCCTAAAGTCAACTCAATTTGTACTTGGTCTTTAAAATGAACACACTTCAAACACTTTTTATCCCTAAGGTCAAATGGCCAGTTGTGATAAATTTAGCCCACATCTTGATATTTCTTCGACTTTGGTACTACATACCTTATGAATCCGACTGTGGCAAGTAAGGATGTGATATACTAAGTCTTGCACAAGCATAACAAAGAGATGATCCCTATGATGGGGGAGTCACCACTTTTATCAAGCCACAAGTGACTTTTCAAAAAGCTATGTTTCTACTCAAGGAAATAAGTATGGTGAGTATCTTGGGAGCAAAACCATCTATGCTCTTACACTAAATTATATCACAAATATCCTCAATCAATAGAATGGGTGGGCTACTATTTAAAGGTGTTTAGTCATGTTCGATGTTTTTGGACATAAGTTCATTCTGCAGTGACTCACTTAAGAGCCTTGTAACTGGTGGTGGGGCCCATTTGTCCTTTTGGCCAGTTACATTGTAGGAACAACTATACCCAAGGCTACAACTTTTGCTCTCACCTGATTTCTATAGCGGCTCAAAGGATTTACCACGCGAGGTCGTTCCCAAGAGTGATGTGTCTCTTGGTAGGCCTCTCTTAAAAAGATAAAAATTTTGAGTGTTACTAACACTTTTCTCTTGCACCTAGGACCATGAAAGCCAAGGGAGAGGATAGTGTGTGTTAGAGGTGGGACCACTCGACCGACTTTTGTGCACAAGTGTGCCAAGCATGAAAAACACTTGTTCTTTTTAATCCATCATCGCAATGTGATCTAACTATTTGGAGATGTTTCTCCAACAGCCATGGTGTTCTTTTTAACTTCAAAAGCAATGTGTTTTGTAATCTAGAAATTGGAAATCCTGGTCAACTTAATGAAAAACACGTCTTTGCTTGAAGTAAAATTATTTTTGAGCTTGAAGGAAAAATGGCTTGCTCTTTTTAGATTGCCCAAAACAAAGTGTTGATTGTAAATTTCTTTAAGTTAATGCAAGAAAATAAATTTTGTTTTGTTGATTTTAAGCACCAAAATGAAGTTTGTTTCCTAACTTGCAAAAAAAATAAAGTTGTTTTGTTCAGTTTTAATGCACCAAAAGACGAGTGACCCTAACTAGAAAGCAATGAAAATTTGTTTTTGTTCAAGTTTTAATGCACCAAAGGAAAATTTGTGATTTTTAATGGTGAGTTTTAACCTGCACAAACAACAAATTGTTAGTAAAATCTATGTCCAAGGGGGGGCTTCCACAAGCCTAAAATTTTCACTTTTTCAGTTATAAGGTGTTTTGTACAACGTTCTGTTAGAATAGCGCTAGTCTGCGTTTGAATAGAGGCGCTATTTAACATGAACACGCTAAAAGAAGGGGAAAGACAAAGAGGCAAAAGCGCTGAAAAATGGGTAATAGTGCCAAAACAATGTCAAAAGTGCCAAAACAGTTCCAAAAGCACTGAACTTGAGACAATAGCGCTATTGTAAGAACAATAGCGCTAAAAACATAAGTGTTGATAGCGCTAGAACGAGTTCAATAGTGCCAAAGCGCAACCTGTGTGACACTTTCAACATTTAGACATGTTAGTTTGTTAAAAAGATGATATTTTTGGTGTTTCGATTCACATCGGGTTTACCAAATGATGCCCTGCTAAATGGACAAGGTTAGTCTATGATAAATAACACAAAAGGCATAAGAAAATTGTTAGTGTTAGTCAATCAAAAACTAATCTAAATAGGGATATCAAGAGAGACACTAAAATCATGCTAATATATCTAACAAACGAAACAAAGATAATGAGGCATCTCCAAATGCCTCTTAGCATGGTCTTAGCTCCTTCTCCCTTGTTCCTCTCCTCTCCAAGTTCCAAAATAGTGTAGCTCTCAGCAGCTTTTTGTACTATGGATGCTTATGGAGGATTGAGATTGAAATATTGCTCTAAATGTAACTAAAGAAGCTAATATTAAGCTTATTGATGCTAAAATGATTTATTTTAACCAAAATGACAGGATATTAGATTGCTATGCTAAAATGCTCGCTTAAAATGCCTATAGGTTAAATGAATACAAGTTTTCAGGATCTAGATTATGAAGAAATGGGCTCTATTTATAGGAAAAATGGAGCAATGGATGGTTGAGATTGAGCAATCTCAACAAGGGTCAGGATTGAATGATTTCAAATCCATGTGAGGGCTCTCAACCCAATCCCAAGATGACAAGTGTCAATGTGAGATAGGTTGAGAGGAAAGGGAATAAGCATTTAATGCTTGATATGACCTTGGGAGTTAAAGTCAAGGTTGGTTGAATGAATAAACTCTTTATTCAAAGAATAAAGCTTTTATTCAAAAGATAAACTCTTGTGCAAATGCGAAATGGATGAATATGGTCAAAACAATAAATGTTTGGGGAGTCAAGTTTGAAATAACCATAAATGGTTATGTAAGAGCCATAAATGGTCATGTAAGAGCCATTAGTTGTTTGGAAGACTTTAGAGGTTAATTTGTTGAACACACAAATCATTAATTGCTTTTCAAAGACTTTGGAGTCTTTGAGAAGTGACTCCAATTTGCTTAGGAATGTGACAATATTTAGGGGATGGATTAGGTTAATTAGGAAGGGTTTAGAAGAATCTAGAAGGGGTTTAGGCATGCAAGTGGATTTTGTAGGAAAATGCAAGTGGGAGAAATTTTGGTATTTTTCAATTAAAATAAAATCATTTATTTCAATTAAATGGTGTAATTTGCATTTGGATAAATATTCAAATAAATATTAATTTATTTAAATGAGAAAAAGGAAACCATTAAAGGTTTAAAGTGGGTGAGGATAAATAGGATTTTAAATAAATAATTTATTTAAAATAGTTGTGCAACTTGCATTTGTAGGAAAATGCAAGTGGGTGGAGGATAAAGGTGATTTAAATAAATGATTTATTTAAAATAGTTGTGCAACTTGCATTTGTAGGAAAATACAAGTGGGTGGAGGATAAAGGTGATTTAAATAAATGTTAATTTATTTAAATGTGAGAGGTGGGATTTTGTGGGAATTTAAATAAATATTAATTTATTTAAATGTGAGAGAAGATTTAATTAAATAAATATGATTTATTTATTTAATTAATGGTTTGAATTTGGTTAGGTGAATTAAATCAAATAAATTGAATAATTTATTTAATTAATAGGAGAAGAGGGTTAAGATGAATTAATTAAATTTTTTGATTTAATTAATTATTAATTGATGGTTAAATAATCAAATAAATATTAAATATTCATTTAATTAAGTGGACAGATTTATGTGACTACAGGACCTATTATGCCATCATGGCATAATAGGTCCTATTATGCCATGACATTGCATAATAGTCCACCTATTATGCCATCATGGCATAACAAGTCCATAATAGGACCTATTAAGCCACAACATGACATGATTTTCTCAAAAATTGCCAACTTCATCATCTAATTCATCTCCAACACTGAAACTATGCTAATTCGACATGTTTACTTAGTATGATAGGACCAATTATGGACCTATTATGCCATGATGGCATAATATGTCCTATTATGCCATGACATTGCATAATGGATCCATAGTTGGTCCTATTATGGCATGTCATGGCATAATAGGACCTATTATGCCATCATGGCATAATAGGTCCTATTATGCCATGACATTGCATAATAGTCCACCTATTATGCCATAATAGGACCTACTAAGCCACAACATGACATGATTTTCTCAAAAATTGCCAACTTCATCATCTAATTCATCTCCAACACTGAAACTATGCTAATTCGATATGTTTACTTAGTATGATAGGACCAATTATGGACCTATTATGCCATGATGGCATAATAGGTCCTATTATGCCATGACATTGCATAATAGGTCCATAGTTGGTCCTATTATTATATTTTTAAAACTTATAAATATCATGTGTATCATTTAACATATCCACACCTAAAGGATTTGGTTTTGCATAAAAATTAAAAAAGAGAGAAAAGTAAACATAATTTTTTTATTCATGGGTGAAAACCATTCTTATGACACCTTGGACAAGTACCTTGGCATCATGTATAATTTTTTTTAAAAGTACCTTACACTTGGAGCATAACACAATCCATTCAAATTCTCTTTATTCTCAACCATCCTTGTCATCATCCATATCATGTATCTCACATTCCTAGTTTTTGACCTTGATTCAAGTCTTTTAATCATTTTGAGACATGTTTTAGGAAAATTCTAATATATAAAATCCTACTTATAGAGAACTATTACAAAAAAATTGAGAAGATGAGTAACATATATCCACATCTCTACCAAAGTAGGGAGTATGAGTTGAACATGTGATGCCTACCTAGGTATATATCTACCCAAGTAATCTTATCCTATCCTCTAGGTGCAAATATGCAATACAATAGTTAGGTAAATGCAAGAAAATAATGATGCACCAACAAAGTGAATGTACACATTGAGGTGACACATAACATAAAAGAGAAACCACTAGATATCACATGATTTAATATTTTATGTTTACTTCATATTCTATTACTTCATGTGTTTTATCTCCTTTTTTTACATTAAATCTAATCTTTATTAGTAACTACTAATTTCCCATATAATGATTGATGTCTTATACTTTAATCTTTGTTCTAGCTTATGATCTTCAAGACTATTTGCTTGACATGTATGTTCATATAGTGTTTTTTTATCTTATTAAAGCATTATCTTATGTTTGTATATTGGTTAATCTATCTTCTTAAAGTATTATCTTATGTTCATACATTGGCCTATTATTATAGAGAATATAATAGATTATCACTATTTGATCATGCATTTTTGCATCTTAATATCTATTGGTGTAAATCAATATTCATTTTGGATATTATTACACTTTACTTAAGTTAACTTAGGATAATGCATCTCTTCATAGTTTGGATTTGAGACACTTAGGGAAGTGTGCACATAGGGATAGAGCTTGTAGGAGAAATTCCACCTTTTGTGCTCTTATTTTGCTGTTACACTCCACATTCAATGGGTCATCCACCTCTTGTGGAATATTATATTATTTCTCCTACCTACCCCTAGTATTTCTTACCTACCCTTGTTTCTCATTGAGCCACATGTCATAATTGTGTGCTCGTACATCCATATGGCCTTGCCTATATAAGCAGGCCTATATTCATTGTATTGGTTAATCCAGTTGATTATTTGCATATTGATGAGAATACAGTTTGTTCTTATCATTCTATTGTCTCTCTTTTTATGCTTTTCATTGTGCCCTTGATCTTGGCAAAATCCTAAATGGTATCAGAGCCATTGGGGCTTCATTGATTGGTTTTTGGAGACATCATGGTAGGCTTCTATTTTCAGATTTGGGGATCTTCATTTTTTGGGGGCATCATACAGTGATTTGGACATCACCGTTGAATCCGAGAGGCCGTTTCCATAAATTTTGACTATAAAGTCGACCTATTTTGGTGAGAAATTTTTTTTACCCATTTTGGCTATTATTGTACGGATTTCGAAAAAAAATTCATATTTTCTGGAAAAAAAAAAATTCGAAAAAAAAAAAAGTGAATCAAAAATTTGAAAAAAAAAAACCCAAAAAAAATATATTGTTTTTTGGGGGGTCTGCAGACCCCCCCCTGTGCCATTCGTACCTATGTTGTTGTAGGTTGACGTCACCGCCGTACCACGTAGTAGGCACTATAGACTATGTCGCTGTCAGAGCTCCTGTAGTCACCTCGCTCCGCACGCTGCTGGCTGCTTTGCACCTCCCGCTGGCCACTCCGCCTATCACCGCGCCTCCACCTCCGGCGACCTGCAACCTCCCACCGGCGGTCCACTAAACCGACGGAACCCACACGTGCCATGTGGCAAGTGGCCACTGGCCCGCGGTCAACTACTATATGCCTAGTCAGCTGCCATGTCATCTGCCACACAAAGCTAATGCAGACCACCACGTCAGCAGTCTATATGCCTAGTCAGCTACCCAGTCACCGCACCCAGTCAGCAGTCCGTACGATACGGACGCCCAGTCAGCAGGGAGGTGAAGTTTTTGCGATGATCATACGGTCATCAAATTTAAGCTCATCAATTGCTGATGTCAGCACCACATCAGCAGACTTTTGAAATTTTTTAACCCCCTCTCCATTGAGCTTTTTAGTTTTGCAGTCCAACTTTGAAAGGCCATATCTTGCTCATTTTTGCTCCTTTTTTGGTGCAATTTTTTTTGAAATGGGCTAAAATTTCATGAAATTTGTAGTGGTGTGGTTATTTTCTGATTTTGGTGCATAGATTTTTCAAAATTTTTGGATTCTCTCAGCTATACCTATCCAATCCTCAATTCTGCAACTTCAAAGGCCTCGTTTGAGCTCATATGACCTCCTTTTCAGGTGCTGTTTTTTGTGAAAGTGCATGTTTTTTTGTCTAATTTCATATTCTATGATCAAATTTCAGAGATTTTGAGTGGAAATTGTACTTTCAGATATTGGTCTTATTTGGCCTATTAGGTACTTGTAATGTGCTTGGATCTTAGTTTAGATCTCTTGCATTATCAGTTTGAGTCTCTTTTGGCCTTATTGAGGTAGTTGTAAAATTGTAATCAAAAGTCCACTTTGCCATTTTTTGCAAGTGGCCCATTGTATACGCACTAATTATAAAGTGTCAAATCATCACTTTTGGGGGTTTTCTTTGATTGAGTGAATTTGGGGGGGTGTCTTGTTTGATTGTGCCTCTCTTTGTTCTCTTTCATTTTTGTTGCAATGAGTCCTCATAAATTTCCACCTTTAACTCCACATAACTATGCATCATGGAAAATTAAAGTATGGAGTAAATTAATGGAAAAGGGTCTCACGCATTACATAGATGGAACAATAGTAGCACCACCTGATCCTAAGGCTGATCCTAATGCTCAGTTAGAATGGCTCACAAAGAATTGCATCGCTCTTGGAACTTTGCACAAGTATGTATCAGATGACCTCATTTTTCACATTGAGAAGTGTACAACAATCAAGGAGGCTTGGGATATGTTTTAGAAATTGTATGGTCAAGTTGATGAAATCAGAGGTTACAAAATTGACAATGAGCTCACCAACTTGGATCCCAAGAGTTTTGATACAATCCAAGATTATGTCACCAAAGCAAATGAGCTAAGAGCAAAGCTTAAGGATTGTGGAATTGACAAAAAGGATGCTCAGTTGATATTCAACTTGTTGGACAAGCTTGCACTAGAATATGCAACATTTGTGTCTAGCTTCCAAACTCATCATTTGACAGTGGGGAGTTTGTATGTTATGCCTTCATTTGATGCTTTCACAAAAATGTTAATATTGGAACAATCTAAGTTGTTGAACATGGGACTTCTCAAGTCTTCAAAGTCCAAGGCTTTGGTAGCAAATCAAGGGAATCAAGGAAGTCAAGACAAAGATTCCAACAAGAAGAAGAAGCACTCTAAGTCTAAGCCACAACAGGAAAAAGGACAATCATCCTTTCCATCACAAGGCGATTTTTCATCCTCTTCCAAGAAGGGGACACCACCTAAGAAGGATAAACCAACTTGTGCATATTGCAAGAAGTATGGTCATGATGAGCATCACTGCCACGCAAAGCAAGTTGATGAGTTAACTAATCTTTTTAAGAAAAACAACATCAACTTGTCATCTGCCTACACAAAGAAGGATTCATCTCCTTCCTCTTCCTCACATTCTAAGGGAAAAGGGCAAGCATTTGTGGCTACAACAAGTTCTTCACAGCAATGGATACTTGACTCAGGTGCCTCATATCACATGGGTTCTACAAAGGAGTAGTTTTCTTCATTGGAGCCATCTAAGGTACCTCACATTTACATAGGTGATGATACACAAGTAGAGGTTGAAGGGAAAGGTTCAGTTGACATGGATGATGGAACATTTGAGAATGTTCTCTATGTTCCTAACTTGTCTACCAACCTTCTCTCTATCTACCAAATCACTCACTATGGGAATGGGAAAAACGTTGAGTTTACACCAGATTCAGTTGTGGTAAAGGAACTTGATGATGATGCCTTGGTAGCAGTGGGACAAGTCAATGACAATTCAAGGCTTTATTCATTCTCCCACTTTGTGCCAAGTTCACCTTCTAGGGCCTTGCTTACTCATTCAAATTTAGAAAGTAAGCTATGGCATGAGTGGTTTGGTCACCTCAACTACCGCTATCTTCAACAGCTCAGCACTAAAGACATGGTCACGGGTCTACCTCAAATTAGTTTTTCAGGGGGCATATGTTCAGGTTGTTCCATGGGCAAGCATCTCGAAGAGAAGTTTGATAAGGGGAAAGCTTGGAGAGCTTTGGAAGTTCTTCAACTTGTTCACAGCGATGTAGCAGGTCCATTTCCAACACCTTCATTTAGTAAGGCCTGCTATGTCCTCACCTTCATTGATGACTACTCCCGTTTCACTTGGGTCTACTTTCTTATTCATAAGAGTGAAGTATTTGACAGATTTCAAGACTTCAAGACTTGTGTGGAGAAGCAATTGGGGAAAGTGGTCAAGATTCTTCGCACAGATAATGGAAGGGAATATGTGAACAAAAGACTTGAGGATTTTTGTACATTTGAGGGGATTGATCTTCAGCATTCTATCACTTACACTCCACAGCAGAACGGGGTTGTAGAATGCAAAAATAGAACTCTCAAAGAAATGGCTAGCTGTATGATACATGCACGTTCTCTTGATCCCACTTTTTGGGCAGAGGCTATCAGTTGTACCACACACATCTAGAATCAGGTTCCTCACAAAGCTTTGCAAGGTATTACTCCTTTTGAGGCTTGGGCTGGTAGGAAACCGATTGTGAGACATTTTAGAGTCTTTGGGTGTCCAGCATGGGCTTGCATACCTTCGTAGAAATGCAAGGCATTGGAACCTCAAAGTCAGCCTTGCATATTTGTTGGATATCCTTAGGGTGTTAAGGCATACAAATTGATGGATCCTGAGACACATGAGGTGTTCATTGAGAGGAGTGTTCACTTTGAGGAAAGCTCTCCTAGCTTAGCCTCTCTACCTCCTCCACCTTCCTCCATTGTGGATAGTGATGTTAGTGATTCAGATGATGAGACTCCTACAACTCTGACTCGTAGGTTTACACCTCCATCGGGTCCACTTGCAGTTGAGGAGCCTCATTCTCCACCTCCACCTAGACCTTGTTGGGCTTGACTAACACTTGAGTCTGCAAGTTCTCTTATTGGGGATCCTTCAGATACAAGGAGAACTTGATCACAACATCAAGATCTACCACATGCATTCATTGCTACCACTTCCGATCCACAGACATTTAGGGAAGCATCAGGGGTTCCTGAGTGGGACCAAGCTATGGAGGAAGAGTATAGTTCCTTGATGAGGAACAACACATGGGATCTAGTCCATCTCCCTAAGGGAAGAAAGATGGTTTGATGTAAGTGGATCTATCAGACTAAGTTTGCAGCGAATGGTAGTGTGGATAAGTATAAGGCTCGGCTTGTTGCGAAAGGTTTCTCTCAGGTTGCAGGTGTTGACTATACTGAGACCTTTGCACCTGTAGCCAAGATGAACTCCATTCGTTTGACACTTGCTATTGCTGCAGCTCATGGTTGGGTTGTACATCAGATGGATGTGAAGAGTGCTTTTCTTCATGGTGATCTTGATGAGGAGATTTATATGGAGCAGCCATACGGTTTCATCCAGGATACTTCCTTGGTTTGCAGACTAAGGAAATCTCTCTATGGCCTTAAGCAGGCCCACAGGGCTTGGTACGCCAAGATGGATTCCTTTGTTCTCTCCGTAGGGTTCACCAGGTGTCATTCCAATCTGAATGTCTACATTTTATGACAGGATGACTCTCACTTGATACTTGTGCTCTATGTTTATGACTTGATCATTATAGGGAGTACTTCATCCATCATTAGCAGGGTCAAATCTACTTTGCATGACAGATTTGCTATGACTAACTTGGGTCTTTTGCACCACTTTCTTGGGATAGAGATTTCACAGTCACCTTTCAGGATTACACTATCGCAGCCCAAGTATGCTCTTGATCTACTGGGATGCTTTCATATGGCTGATTGTAAGCCTGCCCCGACTCCCTTTCTTTTAGGAGTCAAGCTTCAGGCTCATCTACTTGACTCATACATGCCCTGATATTTCATTTGCAATTGGCATGGTTTCCGGCTTCATGCAGGAACCACATGAGCTTCATTGGAAAGCTGCCAAACGCATCCTTCATTACATCCAGGGTACACATCACTATGGGATTCACTATGCAGCAGGCATAGGACTTCACTTGGTTGGTTACACAGACTCCAATTGGGCTGGCGATCTTGATGATCATAAGTCTACTTCTGGTTATAGTTTTCACCTTGGTTAGAGC